>NC_084736.1:86623613-86701113 GCF_033978785.1 Entelurus aequoreus
AAATACTGTATTGATGTTTTACTCATTTTATAGCACACAGACTTAAAAGTAGACCCTGGATGTCAGTAAAAGCTCAAACTTAGAGCCCTTTTTTTTATTCCTATCATGTTTTAATTCATTACAACTAATAATAGTAACCAGAAGAGGCAATTCCTGAAGGAATTGCGTGTGAATGCTCCAATGCTGAAGTTGAACTGAAATGCTGACAGAATGTAGTATGAATGTAAGAATAGTTTGAATGTTGGAATGGTTTGAATGTTGAAGAGCTGACGCTGAACTGAAATGCTAATGGCATGTAGGATGAATGTAGAAATGGTTTAAACGCTGACATGGTTTAAACGTTGGAATGGTTTGAATGTTGAAGAGTTTGAATTTCCAGGAAAACCGTAATTTGGTTTGGAACTTGGGAAAGTGTTAGTTTGAATGTCCAGGATGAGTGCAATGTGTTGATGTTGGAATGGTTTGAATAGGTTGACAAATGTGGGAATTGTGCAACTTGGAAAAATGTTTCATTCATTTCAATGGGAACTTCCTGGAAATTTTGGGAAAAAAGGGATTTCTTTGAAAATGATTAGGAGCATTAATGTCCTAAATGAGCTGAATTGGTTGGTGTTAGAATTGTTTAAATCAGTCAAGAAATGTTGAAGTATTAACAGTTTTGTAATTGAGAAATTGTATTATGGAATTTCTGGAATTTCGGGAAAACCGAGAATGTTTCTAGTTCCTGACTAAGAAAAATGTTTTGACAGTGGAACAGTTGAAATGGGATGAAAGGAATCGTCAAACAAAAAAGGTTTGAAATAAAGTTAAAAAAACCCAGGAATTCCTGGAAATTTGTTGAACGTGGAAAAATGGTAGTTTGAATGTCCAGGATGAGTTGAATGTGTTGAGGGTGGAACAGTTTGAATGGGTTGAAAAATGTGGGAATTGTGGAAGTTTGAAGAATGTCCCATCGATTTCAATGGGAGTTCCAGAAAAATTTGGGCATTTCAGGAAAAGAGGAATTTTTTTTTAATGGTAAAAAACTTGAATGGTCTGAGTGAGTTGAAATGGTTGGTTTTGAAATTTTTCAAATCAGTCGAGAAATGTTGAAGTACAAACCCCGTTTCCATATGAGTTGGGAAATTGTGTTAGATGTAAATATAAGCAGATTACAATGATTTGCAAATCCTTTTCAACCCATATTCAGTTGAATATGCTACAAAGACAACATATTTGATGTTCAAACTGATAAACTTTTTTTTTTGTGCAAATAATCATTAACTTTAGAATTTGATGCCAGCAACACGTGACAAAGAAGTTGGGAAAGGTGGCAATAAATACTGATAAATTTGTGGAATGCTCATCAAACACTTATTTGGAACATCTCACAGGTGAACAGGCAAATTGGGAACAGGTGGGTGCCATGATTGGGTATAAAAGTAGATTCCATGAAATGCTCAGTCATTCACAAACAAGGACGGGGCGAGGGTCACCACTTTGTCAACAAATGCGTGAGCAAATTGTTGAACAGTTTAAGAAAAACCTTTCTCAACCAGCTATTGCAAGGAATTTAGGGATTTCACCATCTACGGTCCGTAATATCAAAGGGTTCAGAGAATCTGGAGAAATCACTGCACGTAAGCAGCTAAGCCCGTCACCTTGGATCCCTCAGGCTGTACTGCATCAACAGGCGACATCAGTGTGTAAAGGATATCACCACATGGGCTCAGGAACGCTTCAAAAACCTACTGTCAGCAACTACAGTTGGTCGCTACATCTGTAAGTGCAAGTTAAAACTCTCCTACGCAAGGCGAAAACCGTTTATCAACAACACCCAGAAACGCCGTCGGCTTTGCTGGGCCTGAGCTCATGTAAGATGGACTGATACAAAGTGGAAAAGTGTTCTGTGGTCTGACGAGTCCACATTTCAAATTGTTTTTGGAAACTGTGGACGTCGTGTCCTCCGGACCAAAGAGGAAAAGAACCATCCGAATTGTTATAGGCGCAAAGTTGAAAAGCCAGCATCTGTGATGGTATGGGGGTGTATTAGTGCCCAAAACATGGGTAACTTACACATCTGTGAAGGCGCCATTAATGCTGAAAGGTACATACAGGTTTTGGAGCAACATATGTTGCCATCCAAGCAATGTTACCATGGACGCCCCTGCTTATTTCAGCAAGACAATGCCAAGCCACGTGTTACATCAACGTGGCTTCATAGTAAAAGAGTGCGGGTACTAGACTGGCCTGCCTGTAGTCCAGACCTGTCTCCCATTGAAAATGTGTGGCGCATTATGAAGCCTAAAATACCACATCGGAGACCCCCGGACTGTTGAACAACTTAAGCTTAAGAATTCCACCTTAGAAGCTTAAAAATGTTTCTCCTCAGTTCCCAAACGTTTACTGAGTGTTGTTAAAAGGAAAGGCCATGTAACACAGTGGTGAACATGCCCTTTCCCAACTACTTTGGCACGTGTTGCAGCCATGAAATTCTAAGTTAATTATTTGCAAAAAAAAAAATAAAGTTTATGAGTTTGAACATCAAATATCTTGTCTTTGTAGTGCATTCAATTGAATATGGGTTGAAAAGGATTTGCAAATCATTGTATTCCGTTTATATTTACATTTAACACAATTTCCCAACTCATATGGAAACGGGGTTTGTAGTAACATGTTGAATTGAGAAATAGTATTACGCAATTTCGGGAAAACCGGGAATTTTTCCACTTCAAAAAACAACTTTGTGTTTTGTCCTGATTAAGAGGAATGTTTTGACGGTGGAACGGTTAAAATGCGTTGGAAAATGTGGAAGGGTAGTCGCCAGAAAAAAGGGTGCAAATGGGCTTTGGAAAAGCAGGAATTCTGGAAAATCCTGGAATTTTTTGGAACTTGGAAAAATGATATTTTGAATTTCCAGAATGGTGGAATGTGTTGAAGGTGGAATGGTTTGAATAAGTTGAAAACTGTGTAGATGGTGAAAGTTTGAAAAATGGCCAATTCATTTTGAATGGGAAAAATATCCCGGAAAACCTAGAATCCTGGGAAATCTGGGAATTTTTTGAATTTGTTAAGGGAAATCTTGCGATTCCCAAATAGGCTGAACAGTTTGAAGCTGAAACGGTTTGAATCGGGTGAAAAATGTGTAAGGTAGAGCGTGCCAAAATCTGGAGGAGAAGAATAAATATGTGTGAATGCTTTAGAGCATTCACACAATTATTGTTATTATTATCATCACAATTATTGTTATTATACTACGTGGTCTTACACTAAAACACTTTTTACACTTTAAACACTTTTTACACTTTAACATTGTTTGTCCATCGTAAACATTCATTTATGTTCCCGCACTTTAAGAGCATATGTGAACTGTTGAGAGCGATCTATTCTTTTTGTTGGTAAATGACAGATTATCATCACACTTTAACATCTCTAACATGTAAATGCTGTCTCTTTGCTAGGCTTAGCAGTGCAAATAAAAATCAGTTTTTAATTTTCTGGATGGATAAATGTTGAATAAATATATAAAAACTAGGCAGTTTATGTACTACATTACCCAGAAGGCGTAGCGCTGTAGACAGGAACAGGAAGTATGTCTGAGCCACACAGGGGTGACCCAAACAAAAAACCAAGGAAACATTTGTTTTTTAGTTTTAGTTTAAAGAATCAAATAGAAAAACAAATGAAGGAATTCCAGATTCTTCACCTCCAAGACTACAGACGGTCTGATCAGTTCCTCTTATTCCTACATTTCAACAGTTTGATTGATCTCTTCCGATTTTGCAAACCGCTTTTCCCCTTTAGAAAGGACCAAACATGTCCTTGACATTTGGATTTCGGCCACGCTGATGCTAGAATGTTCTCTTTATTCGTCCCTCGTCAGGACATTCTTGTGTTTATTCCTGTATTTCTTTTCAGTCTACACGATCATTCACACCATCCCAGATGTGCACTCATGTGCAGATGTCACAGATGCCGTCGGCATTTGGGCATTGGCTCAAGGGCTCCATAGCAGTGCCAAGCCGCTGGCACCTCTCCAGCAACCCGTTCTGTCGGCCATACTTGAACTAGCATCCTGACAGTCCACCAACTGTTACATGTTTCTGATGATTCCTTTCTTTAATTTAGGGAATATCATCCACTTCTTCTCAGCACTCCTTTTCCGTCAAACACATCATCAGCAGCTTCTCCATATTTTCATGGACACATTTGTGGTTATTATTTTTAAAGTCCTTGGCTGGCGGTATCGACTCATTCTGTTTCAGTATGGTGCAGACAAGCAAACTGCTTCACCAAGTTAGCTAGCTCCACCCTCTGTTGTGTTTCTGATGATTTCTTGCTTTAATTCAATGACTATCATCCACTTCTTCTCAGCACTGTCCTTCACACTCACTGTCAGCCTTCCCATCCTTGGAAAAACAAGGTTATGTCCATCTCTAGTTATAAGCAAATGCTAGCAACTAAAGAGGGATGTTTTGTTGGGATCTGACAAGTGACATTTACTACGCCAACTAGTGGTGGGGAGGATCATAACATGACATTTTACTCGCAACCTAAAACATAATTCACTGAGACACGGCTCGTATCCCAAAAAACCCGTAAACTGGGGAGCTGGTATCCCGAGGTGAAATGCTAACAGTTAGCTTGCTAGCCAGATAACAACAAATGTGACTCTCATGGTGCGTTCCATTTGTCGGGATTTACGAGTTCCTAGTCAAACGGTTTAACTGGAATGCAGCATGATGAGGTTCTCACCGAATTGGCTGCTCTAAATGTAAACAATAATATAAGCTAATGTAATATTTGTTATTAGCACTTCTATTTTTGTCACACTAAATCAGCCATATATGTTTGATTATAATCATTGATCAATCAATGAATTGTGTGTGTTAATAAATAATTGTTTTTGATAATACAATCTAATTTCTTATTGCAACATTCAAAAAATTTGCTAAATATGATAACTGCTGTCTAGTTGTTTTATTTTGTTTAATGATAAAATTATATTCATAAATTAAATATAGTTAAAATAACAATCGAGAAGCCCCACCCTTATAATGGGTTATGGGTTATACTAGTATAGCGCTTTTCTGTCTTTAAGGTACTCAAAGCGCTTTGACACTATTTCCACATTCACCCATTCACACACTGATGGCGGGAGCTGCCATGCAAGGCACTAACCACGATCCATCAGGAGCAAGGGTGAAGTGTCTTGCTCAAGGACACAATGGACGTGACAAGGATTGTAGAAGGTGGGTATTGAACCAGGAAACCTCAGGTTGCTGGCACGGCCACTCTCCCAACTGCGCCACGCCGTCCCCAATAAATAAATGAATAAATAAATACTTTCCACTCTTAATTGTTTACCATAGTTGATGTTAAATGACCTTCTTTGGCGTCTGATCCATGCTCCTTTTGAAAATGGACGAAAACTCCCGAGACAGAAGCTGGTGCAGGCTGACGCCATCATGACTGTAAACCCAGCCGTCACCCGTCCAATCGTAGCGCTTTGGACCACTGAAAACACAAGGGGAGCACGTTTGGTTGCCAGGTCACACCTTTGAATCATGTTCAGTGACCTCCTTCCCTATGTGGCAGACGTAACTATGGCAACGTGTTAAGTTTGTAACGTATTACTGGTCATTGTGGCAGTAATCACGTTACAATGTAAAGAAAAATGTCATGCAGAATGGGTACCGTTCACATTTGAACTCATCTGTACCAATGTTCAGTAATTAAGAGTGTGATGAACCATTAATTGTTTTTGATAGTAAAATTATATTACAACAATTATAAATGTGATAATTATGATAGTTGTTTTATCTTGTTTCATTATCTCATTTCTGAGTCTCATTTGCAGACATGACATTAAGTTGCAAGTCCAAGACGTTAGATGGCAGTAGTGTATGGTTTATGGAGAGAGCATTGTTTTTAACGTTGGTAGCAAACATGGCGCCCTGTAGTCACGTGAGGGGCCTTTATTAATCATTTAGGCGATCCTCTGGCAGTACTCCCTCTGATTGGTCAAGAGTGACTACAGGGCGCCATTTTTGCTACCAACTTTGAAGCCGAGTCAACTGTACTCTCTCTAAACACGGCTCTGGTTTATGGTGTGTTGTCTAGTCGGGTCAGTCTTAGCTGAATCTAGTCTTATGTTGCACCCTAAAAAGTGTTAACACTGTAAGCGTTGTGCTTACCAGCTGTTTAATTGTAGCGTGCATCTTAGTTGTAGTTTTCAATAACAAATTTAGAGGTGTTGAAATCGCCATGTAAAATTGCTAATGTCAATCAGTAGCATGTCAATAGCAAAACCAATATATATTAGCATCAAGCTAGCTTTACTTTACTTACGTCAGAGTGTTTTGTTTTTTTTGTTAATTGTTTTGTCGCCATTTAAAATTGCCAGAGGTGGCGGTAGTTAGCTGGAGTAGCTCGAGGTAGTTTGGCAGAGTCCACTCTCAGTGCTGCTGGAGTGATCCCCAAGTGCCGAGGTGCGTAGAGCAACCGGGCGTGACGTCACGCGACCCTAGTTGCCGTAACATGGCACCGTTGGCTTTAACGTGACTCAGGGACCGGCAGGATTCAGACCGTGCCAAAAAAGTACCGGACTCGGTACTAAACCCTAACACTAATGTCAGCATGCTAATTTTTTTTTAGCTAATTTGGTCTTTTTGTTGTTGTTACCTGACGCTAGCTAGCCAATGTGCTAACTGTTAGCATTTCAGTTCGTCTTTGGCGTTTCATTTTCTAACTGATTGAATGACATTTATTCGGATTTGTTGTCCGTCCTACTCTCCTTTACTTCCTTCTTGGGAATGAGCCCTGATTTTAAAGCTGACTGTACATGTAATATGTCAGCGTAGATCAAATAGATCACTGTATTGACCACCATGTCAGACTTGTGAAGGCACTATCTGCCCTAGTCATTACCATAGCACAGCCCCAAGGCATCGATCGTGCTGAAGTCAAGGTGTCACAAGGTCACCCGGCTGCAACAATCTGCACCAGAGAAGCTGCAGTGGACACAAAAGCACATCTTGCTGTTTTTTTATCCATCAAAACTAACGCTCCAAAATAACGTTGTGAGGGTTTTTCAGTCGTCAGATACCAAAAGAATCTAACAAATATTTTTTTAAATGGTATGTGGTGTGGGATTGCATCGGATTAGATGGAAAATCTGCGATACAAGCGGTACAATGTAGTCTGTGACGCAGCTCGTACCTCGAAAAACTCTCTTTGCAAAATAGCGTCGGCCATTGAAATTAATTCAAATCCATTTAATCCCCGAAAAGCAGCACAATTTTAACATTTTCAAACTAAAACATTTACATCAGGAATATTGGTTGGAAAATAATACAATCGTATGTAATAAAAATGTTCATTGTTAGGGGACAACATCCTCATCATTCTTTTTTATTATGATTATCATACAACTAAAAATATTCAAGAATCGATTTTCAAAAATGTATTTTTGAAGTCATCTCTGTGCTGATTTAGCAGCCAAGAGGAGCATTTGTAACCTGCTTTGACGAGCTTTTGTTATATTGTGTGTAGCAAATAATGAATATGCTGCCAGAATCATGTTGAATTGAGAATTGACTGAATTAGTTTTTAAAGATTTACATCCCTGACATTTGTACAGTTCCTTCCAGCTGCTTCCCCGTCAAACACACCATCCGCAGCTTCTCCATATTGTCATGGATAAATGTTTAGATATTATTTTAACGACTCATTCTGCTTCAGTATTAAAGTTAAAGTACTACTGATACTGATAGTCATACACACACACTAGTTGTGGTGAAGTTACCCTCTGCATTTTTTCCACCCCCTGGGAGGTGAGGGGAGCAGTGAGCAGCAGCGGTGGCCAAGCTCGGGAATCATTTTAAGTGCTGAGTACCAAGCAGGGAGGTAATTGGTCCCATTTTTATCGTCTTTGGTATGACTCGGCCGGGGTTTGAACTCATGACCTACCGATCTCAGGGCGGACACTCTAACCAGAAGGCCACTGAGCAGTATTCTTTCTTTAAGAAATATTGTGGTCAGTGAAGACTCGGGCAGGGCAATATTGCTGAAAACTGTATCATGATGGTCGATTAATTATTGATTATTTTTTATGACCTGTAGAAAATAAGGACCAGGAGAAAAATGTGTTAAATGTAAAAAAATATATTTCAAATGTAACTTCCTTTGGTTATAATGCCCTCAGCTATCAATGCAGAAAGGAAATGTCAACACAAAATTATAAAATCACATTGAACACTTGATAAACTCTTAAAATGAAGGTGCAAAAATAAAGAATATGTAAGAAATTATTAATAAAGTGTAACAAAATAGTGCGAAGTGTGAAAATGTAAACATAGAGAAACCTGAGAAGAACTATTTTCTGCAGGGTTAGTGCCAGGAAGTTACAGCTGTGCTCTAAAGGGTGAGGGCATCTAAGGTGGTGTGGTATTACCGGTCTTGGTGGTGACAAGCACCTTGCATCATTTACAGACCAAATTGGTCTGACTACGGTGCCTTTTGAAAAAAATCCAAAAAACTGCCATACTGTCCAGGTGACTTTTCCTCTTTTATCCACAATTTCCTAATTTTTACTTTCTCTTCTCACTCCATGCAAAGAATCAAGCGCCAGACAACAAGATGGCGCAACCAAACGTGATAGTTGATACCGTTACCTGATTGGACGTTAGCATGTCCCTCCCACTGATGACTGATCAACCAAGCAACCAATCTTGCTTCGCAACTCCGTATTCTTCCGTTTCACCAAACACATTTTTTATTGCTATTGATTACGTGTCTATCGCGATATATATTGATATCGTTTCATTGCCCAGCCCTGGCGAAGACTATTAGTGTCACCAGGAGACGGGAGGATGGGTCTATCATTCTTACTTCACATGTGTGTTTGCCAGCAGGAGATTGGGGCGGCGGCCATATTTCTTCTTGTAATCAGTGCTGCTCTGTCAGGGTCACACACGTGTCTGATGAACTCTCCGTGGTCTATTGGGTCCTTTGGATAGATGCTGGTCCCTGGTGTGGTCCATGTCTTGCTAAGGGTCTACTATTATGTCCCACACAATAGCAGCACATGTCAGGAGGAGATTGTAGGCATGTTGACCATCAAAAGCATCTTTGACAAGTTGACAAAGCAATGGGAACATACCTGGTGCAAGCACGCAGCTCACACAGGTGTGTCATATTTATGGCTCACAGTTCATCTAGTTGCTCTCAGCTGTAGTGTGGTTTCAATTAGACTCCTGTTGAAGTCTTCAACACTCTGTGTCCTTCACATTTAACCCTCAGGGAACCTTCAATGTGAAGAACCTTATCGGTCCCAGGACCCGATAGGGGATTATTAATTATAGTCTTAAAAGTAAGACATATTATAATAATTGTTTTTACTTTCAATGCTTAATTCTCTGGATCACTTTCAGATCTAACCGTGATATCAAGTTTTCTATGTTTTTTTGTTGTTGTTTTATGCCCTTTTTGTCACTTTTTTTGTCTATAAATCAATCAATCATCTCAGGTCATACAATCATCACAACTGGACTGTTTGGTTTGTACTAGAAGATGTTTGGTCTCTCATCTGAGTAGACTTCATCAGTTCATGATCATAGACTTAGATTGTCACATCGAGTCTTAGACTTGGATTGGTCACATCTCGTCTTAGACATACTGTAGATTGGTCACATCTAGTCTTAGACTTAGATTGGTCACATCTCGTTTTAGACTTATATTGGTCACATCTAGTCTTAGACTTGGAATGGTCACATGTAGTCTTAGATTTAGATTGGTCACATCTCGTCTTAGACTTAGATTGGTCACATCTCGTCTTAGACTTAGATTGGTCACATCTAGTCTTAGACTTGGAATGGTCACATCTAGTCTTAGACTTGGAATGGTCACATCTAGTCTTAGACTAGGAATGGTCACATCTATTCTTAGACTTGGAATGGTCCCATCTAGTCTTAGACTTAGAATGGACACATCTAGTCTTACACTTAGATTGGTCACATCTGGGGACTGAGGCGAGAGAGACGTGCGCGAACGTTCAGGGAGCGGAAGGATGTCCTGGCTTTGTTTGATGACGAGCAGCTGATCAAACGGTATCGTTTAGACCAGGGGTCGGCAACCCGCGGCTCCGGAGCCGCATGCGGCTCCTTGACCACTCTGATGCGGCTCAGCTACATACATGCCGACCCCCCCGATTTTCCCAGGAGATTTATGGATCTCAGTGTCCCTCATAGATTACTCCCAGGGAAAAATAATCCTATTTACACTCTAATTACTAAATAAAGGGCGTGCCCTAATTGCACTGCAGTAATTGTCCTCTATAGCATTTACATACAGCGTGCCAGTCCAGCCACATGTTGCATGTTGTTATTACTTGCACACACAGGAGACAGCAAAGCATACTTAGTCATCAGCCACACAGCTTACACTGACGGTAGCCGTATCAAACAACTTTAACATTGTTACGTTACAAATATGCGCCACACTGTGAACCCACACCAAAAAAGAATGAAAAACACATTTCTGGAGAACATCCCACCGTAACACAACATAAACACATTACAACCATTACCCAGAATCCAATGCAGCCCTAACTCTTCCGGTCTACATTATACACCCCCGCTACCACCAAATCCCCCCACACATCAACCCCCCCCCCCCCCCCCCCCCCTCTCCGTGCGTTGGTTGAGCGGAAGAGTTAGGGCTGCATGGGATTCTGGGTATTGGTACCGTCAGTGTAAGATGTGTGGCTGCTGAGTTAGTACGCCTTACTGTCACTTACGTGAGCAAGCTGAAATTGCATTCTACGTGTGGTCGAGCAGGTACACTGTTAGGGCAGACTATAGAGGGCGCCAAATGCAGTGTTATCACGCTCTGATATTCGGGAGTCTCCCGGGAAAAATGAGAGGGTTGGCAAGTATGACGCTATCAAGCGCCATTCATTCAAAACTCGCGGGCTGCACTAACATCAAATTTCCACATTAAAGTGCGTGCCGGTGCGTGTGTCGGAGACCCCTATAACATAGCACAAAGCGTTTAAGCTTTGTATGCGGTGTTTTTCATTTTAAATTAAAAAAAATTTTTTGTGGCTCCCATTACTTTCTTTAATTTGTGAAACTTGCCAAAATGGCTCTTTGAGTGGTAAAGGTTGCCGACCCCTGGTTTAGACAGAGCGGGTATTATTTTTGTCACAGATTTAATAATTTTCAATTCCATGTTGATTTCTGCATGTGGCTGCAGTGGGCTAGTATATATAGAGCCACCCACACCAGTTTCAAATTAGTTGCCTAATTAATGAATTGGAAAGAAAATGTTATGAGAGTAGCGTATGTGTGTGTGTGGGACAGCATGTGAGGTGAGTGACGTCAGTGAGTGTGTGGGCGAGAGAAGAGAGGGAGCGGTAGCGAGTTGTTTTGTGTTGGATTGGCTGTGTGCAAGCAATCAATAATGCAAGATTTGCAACTAATCGCCGGACTCATCATTCACCCTAAAGTCGTCCGCTGTGGAGACCCACTGCCGGGTAAAGTGAAGGGTGTTGCCCCGAGCATACATCGGCCCTGGAGAAGTGTCTCCCCTGTGCTCTTCGACTACGGTCTGGGAGCAGGAAGCAGGAAAGGTGCAACAAAAAGGAAACATTTATTTTTGATTCATTGCCAATATTGTTTGTTTGTTTTGTATTATTTTGTAGTTTATTGTCAAAATATACACTCCCATTGTCCACTTAAATATTTCTAAGATATTTCTTTATTCTTAGACAAGGGATTCCCTTCCGTGATTGATCATTTCTATGGACACAGAAATGACGTCACCTAAAATTCAGTTTACGGCACATAGTAATGTCGTAATTCAGCTCTGAGTGTGACACTTAAGATTCAGTCCTACACTTCGCTGAAAGTGTGAGTAAGACGCTTGATAACTAACTACGACATTACTATGTGCCGTAAACTGAATTTTAGGTGACGTCATTTCTGTGTCCATAGAAATGACCAATCACAGAAGGGAATCCCTTGTCTAAGAATAAAGAAATATCTTAGAAACATTTAAGTGGACAATGGGAGTGTATATTTTGACAATAAACTACAAAATAATACAAAACAAACAAACAATATTGGCAATGAATCAAAAATAAATGTGCATTTTCCCAGTGGCGAGATATCGAAGCATTTTGATGACCTTTAGTTCTGCTGTGAAAGCTCTGCTGCGTGATGTTGCTGATGAGATGACGCCCCTTATTAAATCTGTGACAAAAATAATACCCGCTCTGTCTAAACGATACCGTTTGATCAGCTGCTCGTCATCAAACAAAGCCAGGACATTCTTCCGCTCCCTGAACGTTCTCGCACGTCTCTCTCGCCTCAGTGCCATCCCCCGCTGGCAACTTCTAACCACTTAGGACACCTCTGAAGGTCTCTTAAATATCGTGGAGAGTAGGAGTGATTCTTAGACTTAAGAAAGTTGATAAATAGCTTTTATTCTTAAGTTTGAGAGTAGGACTAAATTTCGCAAATTCTCAGGACTTAAGTGTAAAATGGCACTCTAAGACGCTTGATAAATACGGCCCCTGGTCTTCGACTTAGATTGGTCACATCTCGTCTTAGACTTAGATTGGTCACATCTTGTCTTAGACGTAGAATGGTCATATCTAGTCTTAGACTTGGAATGGTCACATCTAGTCTTAGACTTAGATTAGTCACATCTCGTCTTAGACTTAGATTGGTCACATCTAGTCTTGGACTTAGATTGGTTACATCTAGTCTTGGACTTAGATTGGTGACATCTAGTCTTGGACTTAGATTGGTCACATCTAGTCTTAGACTTAGATTGGTCACATCGAATCTTAGACTTAGATTGGTCACATGTAGTCTTAGACTTAGATTGGTCACATCTAGTCAAGCGGCTGGTGCCAAAACCCCAAATATTTATACTCCAAAACCAGGAGGGTGTGCTTGGGCAAGGATGGTTTTGCCCTATTATAGTGAGAAAAACAACTGTTTTAATGCAAACAAAAAATCCTAACTGTCAAAGCCAACAACAGTTGTTGAAGTGTAATTTCCCTTCGTTAGCATTGAGGTATTGTGTGACAGAACCATCGCTGTGGATTTGCTACTACAAGTCCAAAATAGTCGGAATCACCCACGTTAGCATTCTATTCAGTTGTAAACAAATGGTATACATGGCATTCAGGTCACCTCCTGGACCAGAATTTTTCTAACTCCTATTATTTGTTGCAGGCTGTATTGCAGAATCTAGGAGTGGTTGAAAGGACAACTTTGTATGTGGGAGACAGGTGGCGTCGCAGACCACCCCCTCTGTTCAGGGATGTTTTTTTAACCTTGACATAGATGGCTTCCCTCACTCCTCCTTCATACCATCTGTCCTCCCTGCCCAGAATCTGTACATTTTAGTTCTCAAAGGAGTGATGTTTCTCCCTGAGGTGCAGTTAGACAGCTGAGTCTAGACCTTTAAGAGTTTGCCCGTATATGCTGTGCCATGTGTCGTCTTAGTGGTTGTTTTGTTTCCCCAACATATGAATCAGTGCATTCATCACCAGATTGTTTTTGTGGGTGTGGGGTGCCTGGTCTTTAGGATGCACCAGTCTCTGTCTCAGGGCAGGGTGTGTCCTGGTTTTAAGTGTACTGGGATGTTGTGTTGGTTAAAAAAATATTCTGAGTTTCTCAGATAGACCTGATACATATGGAATGACAATATTTTGTCACCTTTTTCCTCCTCATCCACTCTGTTCTTATTTCTGGAACTGGATGCACTTTTCACAAAGAACCAGCTGGGGTGACCACAGGTTTTGAGGGCTTCCCTGAAATGCCTGTGCTCTTTCTCTTTGGCCTGTGGACTGGTGGGAACATTATCAGCTCTGTGTTGGAGGGTTCTGATAACGCCCAGTTGGTGTTCCAGTGGGTGGTGTGAGTCAAAAAGTAAGTATTGATCAATACCTACTTTTTGTTTATTAGAGTGTTGTGGTCTTCACAACAAGTAATGGTGGTGCTTTGGTCCAAACAGCGAAGAAGAACCGAGGATATGAAAGCTTCAAAAATATTATTTTATTAGCTTACTCTTTCAAAACCTTTCAAGCTATAAGTATACAGGCTGCGTTGTATGTCTGTCACCCTATTTGAAACAACAATGTACATCCACACCAAAATATGGCATTATATGTAGACTCCACATGTACAATGTTACATGCTAACATATCATTACATTTGTCAATGGAGTTATCAATTAAGTTATATGGTGCAGTGCAGATAGAAAAGACTGTTTAAATGTAATAGAAAATGCTAACAAACAATTCATGCTAAGCCCTAACTTCATGTGCCAGTGTCCTACTTGCTACTTGCTAATAATAGCAATGGTCGGGAGGATGCTACATGCTAACGTTTCATTACAAATTGTCATGTTATTGGACTTGTATCCACTGTTTCCTTAAAGTGTAGGAACTAATTTAATTAAACTATAGTAACTAATTTAATTAAATGTAGTTTTTGGGTAAATCCTTCCAAACATTTTCCATCGGACCGAGGCGGGTGGTTTAGCGTGTCTTAGATTGTAACTGGAAAATGTTTGATACACTTTTGATTATTTTTGTCTGGCAGTCATGTGTCTAATTTATCATGAAGTGCTTGCATAATATCAGAAGGTATAACACAAATAGTAAAAATGGTAATTGTGTAAAAAGTAAACTTAATTACACTTTTTAATTTGACCAATGTACAATGGTCACTATTTGAGGAAGTAGTAGCCAAATGATGAATGATACTACAATGTTTTTCTGCCTCAATTTTATGATTTTTTTAATTAAAAAATATCATTTTAATATTGGTTCTGTGCAAAACCAGGCGCTAATCAAGCACTCTGAGTGTGCTGCAGCCTCGTAAAAGTGGTGATACTGGATCCTTGTATCCTCTCCTGCTAATGACTGCAGTCAGACAGGGTGAAGAGGATGTCAAGGAGAAACCCCATGTTTGTACAGATAGATTGTAGATGGACAATCCTTCAGTGGAACGAGGGCGATAAAAATTTACTTCTTAGGTGGGTCAGCTATTGGGGTCAGCACCAACAGCAGCACTGGAAATCCTGGAGAGTTTTAGACGAAGGACACAACACAAGGGATGCTTGTTGGTGCTGACCGTGTCATCTCAGCTGAGGAATTATTTCTTGAAGCTGTTGTCTTGTGCAGTTTGTAACATGTCCAACTTCAAGTACTGGGATAGACTTCAAATACTACTGATACACAAGAAAATGCAATTCCTATCTGTGATTGCTGGAAAGACGAACTGAAATGCTAACAGATAGCATGCTAGCTAGATAGCGGAAAGTAACAAAATGTGCAACTCTTGGGTGTGTTTCCCATAAAATAAGGTAACATGCTAACAGTTATAATGCGTGAAATAAAATATTTGACTCAGAGTTGTATATTGTACCTGCAAAATTAGCCAATTAAATAATAATGACAAATAGCTTATCTAAAATCTCACAAAGTGTTGAAGTGGTAGATTTATTTTCAACATTTTTATGTGACTTGTATGCTGAACTAGTGCATTACTAATGAAACAACTTTGTTTTTCCTTCTATTTTTACTAAAACAAGACTAAACTTTCATCAGTGTATACATACATATGTGTATATATATATACATATATACACATATGTGTGTATATATATATATGTATGTATGTGTGTATATATATATATGTGTGTGTATGTGTCTATATGTATGTATGAGGGGCCGTTAGGGACATTATTCAGAATTACCTCTTACATACACTACTGAAATGCTCTCACGTAAACAACTGAAATCTTTTTCTTTTATACACACTACTGAAACACTCTTATAAACACTACTGAAATGCTCTGACATACGCTACCGAAACACTCTTATAAACACTACTGAAACACTCTTATAAACACTACTGAAACGCTCTTATAAACACTACTGAAACACTCTTATAAACACTACTGAAACACTCTTATAAACACTACTGAAACACTCTTACAAACACTACTGAAACACCGTTATATACACTACTGAAACACTCTTATAAACACTACTGAAACACTCTTATAAACACTACTGAAACACTCTTATAAACACTACTGAAACGCTCTTATAAACACTACTGAAGCACTCTTATAAACACTACTGAAACACTCTTATAAAACACTACTGAAACACTCTTATAAACACTACTGAAACACTCTTATAAACACTACTGAAACACTCTTACATACACTACTGAAACAGTCTTATAAACACTACTGAAACACTCTTACATACACTACTGAAACACTCTTATAAACACTACTGAAGCGCTCTTATAAACACTACTGAAACACTCTTACATACACTACTGAAACACTCTTATAAACACTACTGAAACACTCTTATAAACACTACTGAAACGCTCTTATAAACACTACTGAAACACTCTTATAAACACTACTGAAACACTCTTACATACACTACTGAAACACTCTTATAAACACTCTTATAAACACTACTGAAATGTTTTTGTCTCAAGCACACACCTGGAATTATTTTTCACTAGTATGTATAAACGGATTTCACCTGTGTGTGTGTGTGTGCTTTTTACACATGTGTGTGAGGGACAACAATTTCAGTAGTGTGTGTGCAAAGATTTCAGTTATGTGTATGAGCGCATCTTACCATTGTATATACGAGCATTTTACCACTATGTGTAAGAGCATCTTACTAGTGTGACAAGGCGTGGGGGAAACAAGGCGCGTAGACAGGGGGCAGTAGGGAGGCTTCCCTGCTGCCATGTTATGGTATATAAATAATAAGGCATAGGGAACCTTTTTTGAGCAAAAAAAAAAAAAGGATATTTAATGTTTATGTGAAATTTATTGAATATTCCAATTAATATATTTGTGTGCAGAGAAGTTCCATGAATCCAGAGGTTGTTTATTCCGTCTTTGTTGAAATGGTCATGCAGCTGTGTGGTGACTCTGAAATAAGAATGTAACAATCAGATCACATGAAAACAGTTAAGACAATATAAGTCATACAGGGAAATGCATTTGTAGACAATATGATTTGCCTGAGCGGCTAGGGGACACCAAAAAATGAATTAAAAAAGACAGATTGAAAATAATAATACAAAAAAAAATTTTTTTCAGCGGGCCGGATGTTGGACTTTGGCGGGCCGTAGTTTGGGGACCCTTTATCTAGTCGATAGAAAAGAGCTAAATAAATGCAATCCATTATCATTAGTATATGATTAGCTACTGACGTAACACGACGTGACTCACATTTCGACATGTTACCATTGTAGCTCACTACAATGCCATGTTGTCTTACATTTCGTGTGATTCAACAATCATTTAGAAATAAATAATGTCTAATGACATTTTCCTCCTTTTGCCCCGATGTCCATGAACTGAAACGTTGCATGTGTGCGGTGCAACCTCGCAATGGAACGAGTGCTCCAGGCTGCTTGGCTGTCGGGACGAGAAAGGCACCGCTGTGTGGCCGCTCAGGTGCCGCGTCCTGCGGGGGAGACCCATGGCGGCAGCGCGACCCTTGTTGCATTGAAAGTGTTCTTATATTCTCCGCTGAAGCCCTCAAATTATGAAGTGGAGCTCCCGCCTCGGTTAAGCTACTTGTCGGCAGACATTTTGTCCACAACTTGGCTTTAAAAAAAAAAAAAAAAAACTTGTCTGAAAAGGGGCGGGGATTATACCGGAACCGGAATGCAACATCGCTCACACACACTAGTAAGATGCTCTTACACATAGTGGTAAAATGCTCGTATACACAATGGTAAGATGCGCTCATACACGTAACTGAAATCTTTGCACACACACTACTGAAATTGTTGTCCCTCACACACATGTGTAAAAAGCACACACACACAGGTGAAATCCGTTTATACATACCAGTGAAAAATAATTCCAGGTGTGTGCGTGAGACAAAAACATTTCAGTAGTGTTTATAAGAGTGTTTCAGTAGTGTATGTAAGAATGTTTCAGTAGTGTTTATAAGAGCATTTCAGTAGTGTTTATAAGAGTGTTTCAGTAGTGTATATAAGAGTGTTTCAGTAGTGTTTATAAGAGTGTTTCAGTAGTGTATGTAAGAGCATTTCAGTAGTGTTTATAAGAGTGTTTCAGTAGGGTGTGTGAGAGAAAAACATTTCAGTTGTTTATATGAGAGCATTTCAGTAGTGTATGTAAGAGCATTTCAGTAGTGTTTATAAGAGTGTTTCAGTAGTGTGTATGAAAGAAAAATATTTCAGTTGTTTACGTGAGAGCATTTCAGTAGTGTATGTAAGAGGTAATTCTGAATAATGTCCCTAACGGCCCCTCATATGTATGTATGGATGCGTATACAGTATATGTGTATGGTATATGCGTATATATATGTATGTATGTATATATGTGTGTATACAGGATATGTATATGTATATATGTATGTATTTATATACAGTATATATGTATATGTGTGTATGTACATGTGTATATACTAGGGATGTCCGATAATATCGGCCTGCCGATATTATCGGCCGATAAACGCGTTAAAATGTAATATCGGAAATTATCGGTATCGTTTTTTTTATTATCTGTATCGTTTTTTTTATTTTTTATTTTTATTAAATCAACATAAAAAACACAAGATACACTTACGATTAGTGCACCAACCCAAAAAACCTCCCTCACCCCATTTCTTTCTGTTATCAATATTCTGGTTCCTACATTATATATCAATATATATCAATACAGTCTGCAAGGGATACAGTCTGTAAGCACACATGATTGTGCGTGCTGTTGGTCCACTAATAGTACTAACCTTTAACAGTTAATTTTACTCATTTTTATTAATTACTAGTTTCTATGTAACTGTTTTTATATTGTTTTACTTTCTTTTTTATTCAAGAAAATGTTTTTAATTTAGTTATCTTATTTTATAAAATTTTTTAAAAAGTACCTTATCTTCACCAAACATGGTTGTCCAAATTAGGCATAATAATGTGTTAATTCCACGACTGCATATATCGGCTGATATCGGTATCGGTTGATATCGGTATCGGTAATTAAAGAGTTGGACAATATCGGAATATCGGATATCGGCAAAAAGCCATTATCGGACATCCCTTGTATATACATATGTATATATGTCCATACAGTATGTGTGTGTGTGTGTGTGTGTGTGTATATATATATATATATATATATATATATATATATATATATATATATATATATATATATATATATATATATATATATATATATATATATATATATATATATATATATATATATATTTATATATATATGTGTATATATAATATATATGTGTGTATGCATATATATACGTATATATACGGCAAAAAGCCATTATCGGACATCCCTTGTATATACATATGTATATATGTCCATACAGTATGTGTGTGTGTGTGTGTGTGTATGTATATATATATATATATATATATATATATATATATATATATATATATATATATATATATATATGCATATATATATATATATATATATATATATATATATATATATATATATATATATATATATATATATATATACATACACACATATATATTACACATTTTTACGTGTGTGTATGCATATGTGCGTGTGTATATGTATATATGTGTGGACTGTGGATATATATAAATGTGTACGTGTATATATGTGTGAGTATGTATATGTGTGTATATATATATATATATATATATATACAGTGGGGAAAAAAAGTATTTAGTCAGCCACCCATTGATTGTCAATGGGTGGCTGACTAAATACCTTTTTGCCCCACTGTATATATATATATATATGCATACACACACACACACACACATCATCATCGGCGGTCACTCGTGGTCGAGTATGACTGTCGTCCTTCCTGGTCCTTGTGGGTCTTCAGGTGGGCGTAGAGGCCGATTCTGGACCCGATTATTCTGGGGCAATGTGGACAAGGGAATGTAGTGGTGGTGGGCTTGGGTTGGGCCTGCTTGGTGGATGCTCTCTCCTTTCTTAGTCTGCGCTTGTCTTGTGCAGCATGGCGGAGGTCGTCATTATATTGCGCGGCACCCTCACGGACAAGGTTTCTCCACATCGTCCTGTCTGTTGCCTTGACTTCCCAAGACTTAAGGTCTATGTGACACTTTGTCAGGTTTGCTTTGATGTTATCCTTGAATCTCTTCTTTTGACCTCCCGGGGCCTGTTTCCCTTCAACAAGCTGTGAATAAAGAACTTGTTTTGGGAGGCGAGAGTCAGGCATGCGGACTACATGGCCAGTCCATCTAAGTTGGTTTTGGGCAATCGTGGCAGTGATGGTGGGCAAGCCAGCCTCCTCCAGGACGCTGGTGTTGGTGCGTCGGTCCTCCCAGCTGATCCTGAGGATTTTTCTGAGACATCTATGATGGTAGGTCTCGAGTGCCTTTAAGTGCCTGCTGTAGGTGGTCCAGGCTTCTGACCCATACAGAAGGGTGGGGAGCACGACTGCTTTGTAGACCAGGATTTTGGTCTTTGCTTGGAGGTCACGGTTCTCGAAGACTCGCTTCCTCAGCCTCGAGAAGGCCCCACTGGCACAGCTGAGGCGGTGGTGAATTTCATCGTCAATGACAGCTTTAGATGACAGGAGGCTCCCGAGATATTGGAAGTGGTCCACATTTTCCAGTCGGATTTTGTCAATTGAGAGGTTTGGGGGCAGGACAGGCGCACTACAGTTTGGTGGTGATTGGTGGAGGATTTGGGTTTTCTTTATATTGATGGCAAGACCAAGCTGTTTGTATGCACTGTAGGTCCTCTTCTGAGAGGGCTACGAGGGCATTATCGTCTGCATACTGCAGCTCCATGATGGATATGGTGGTGGTTTGACCTTTAGCCCTGAAACGGTTGATGTTGAGGAGTTGACCGTCGGTTCTGTACATTATTTTGACTCCCTGGGGCAGATGTATGTTTGTGAGATGGAGGATAGCAGCAACAAAGATGGAAAATAGTGTTGGAGCGATGACACATCCGTGTTTTACACCTGTGTCTACCCTAAAGGGTTCCGTTTCATCTCCACTGCCACTGAGCACTGTGGCTGACATGTTATCATGCAGTAGTCTCAGTACCCGGATGTATTTGTCTGGGCAGCCAATCTTGGACAGAACCAGCCAAAGGGCCTGACGGTTAACCGAGTCGAAGGCTTTGGTGAGGTCTATGAAGGCCATGTATAATGATTGGTTTTGTTCCCGGCATTTTTCTTGCAGTTGTCGTGCGATGAAAATCATGTCTGTGGTGCCTCTGCTTGGGCGAAATCCACTCTGAGACTCAGGAAGCACGCTTTCTGACAGGGGGGTGAGTCTGTTGGCCAAAACCCGAGGGAGGGCTTTCCCTATGGTGGACAGGAGAGAGATGCCACGGTAATTCCCACAGTCTACCTTGTCTCCTTTCTTAAATATGGAGACAATTAGGGCATCTCTGAGCTGTGCAGGGATTTCCTCTTCTTCCCATATTTTGAGAAGCAGGGCATGGATGTGCTTGGTAAGATCGGGTCCGCCTTTCTTCAGGACCTCTGCTGGAATGCCGTCGGGCCCAGCAGCCTTGTTGTTTCTCATCTTTCCAATGGCATCCTGCAGCTCATCCAAGGTAGGTGGTTCTCCCATGCTTTCATCTGTGGGTTGTTGTGGGAGTTGGTCAAGAGCCTCCATCTCAGGTATAGTGTCCCTGTTTAAGAGGTCCTCATAGTGTTCTTTCCACCTGTTTGAAATTGCGTCCTTGTCCTTCAGCAGCAGCAGACCATCCTTTGAGCGAAGGGGGGTTAGGCAGCGGTGGCTGGGACCATACACCACTCTTGTGGCATCGAAGAAGCCTCTCGTGTCTCCAGAGTCAGCAAGCTGCTCGATCTCCAGAGCCTTCTTTGTCCACCACTGGTTCTTCAGTTTCCTAACCTGTGTTTGGACAGCTGCCTTCGCTTTGGCGTGGGCTACTCTTTTCACTTTGCAGTGGATGTCGTTTTGCCAAGTGATGAAAGCTTGCCGCTTGTTGTGAATTAGTTGCAGGATCTCAGTGTCGTTCTCATCAAACCAGTCTTGATGTTTTCGCTTTTTGAGACCAAGGATATTTTTGCAGGATTTCATTATGGCAGTCGAAAGTGTGCTCCAGTGTGTTTCCGTATTCTCTGGGTACTGTTTGGGCAACGCTGCGCTAAAGGCCTCCTGCAGCTGTTGTTGGTAGGTGGTGTCACTCAACAGCTCGATGTTAATTCTTGGCCGGCACTGTCTTTTCTGCATCCGTCTTTTCCGCATTAAGGGGATGGACATGATGGAGCGAATGAGGCGGTGGTCGGTCCAGCAGTCGTCTGCACTGGTCATTGCTCTGGTGTTTAGGACGTCGCGACGGTCTTTAGAGCGGACAATGACATAGTCAATGAGATGCCACAGTTTGGAGCGAGGGTGCATCCATGATGTTTTGAACTTGGTTTTCTGACGGAAAAGTGTGTTGGTGATAACCAGGTTGTGCTCCGAGCACTTAGTTAGCAGTAGTGTGCCATTAGAGTTTGTATTTCCGACCCCTTTTCTCCCCAGCGTACCCCTCCATAGGTGGTGGTTTCGTCCCACTCTGGCGTTGAAGTCTCCGAGCAGGATTAACTTGTCCTCCTTGGGGACCTCAGATAGAACTTTGTCCAGGTCAGCATAAAAGGCCTCCTTAACTTCATCCTGTGCATCAAGGGTTGGTGCATAGGCACTAACGACCGTGGCCATATGACTGCTAGCAAGCATAAGGCGTAAGGTCATTAGGCGCTCGTTGATGCCCACAGGAAGTTCATGGAGGTGGTTGATGAGGCAGTTCTTAATAGCAAAATCCACACCGTGGATTCGTGGCTCATTTGCAGGCTTTCCTTTCCAAAAGAAAGTATATCCGCCTTTTTCTTCCTTCAGCTGCCCTTCGTTGGCCAGTCGGGTCTCGGAGAGTGCTGCGATGTCGATCTGGAACTTCCTTAGCTCTCTGGAGATGATGGCAGTTTGCCTTTCAGGTCGATCGCTGGCTTGGTTGTCCGTGAGGGTTCGCACGTTCCAGGCTCCAATGTGTAGTTTTTGTTTTCTTTGTTTCTGACCGCGTGGTGGTGATCCCTCTGGATGCGGTATTCCAGACAGGATGTTGCGAGGCAGGCTATTTTTAGGGTACCTTTTCTAACCCCCTCCCCTACTGGGGTGAGCAGAGTGGATCCTGAATAGGGCTGCTCAGTCATGGGTGCAGCTGCCAAAAAGCTCTTCTGCCTCAGTCCATGAGCTTAACGACTGAATCTAACACCCACCGCCTGTGTGCCAGGTTGTGGCTAGGGACTGCCAGACTTCACTGTCCTGCCCCCGTTACCACTTCCCGGTCGCCAAAGGACTTTAAAGTATCCGGGATGTAAAATGGATGGGTTCCCATTCGGGAGGACGCCTGCGCGTGACGTCTTTTAGCGTGGGGAGACTGATGCGCCTGCAGCCACCACACGGTCCTTGGCAGAGAGGGGCCTTGATCTAGTGGCATGGATCCATGACGACTAGAGACCACCCTCTGTTGCTGCCTTCATCCGCCTTCAGTGCCGTTGTGACATGCAGTGTCATCCTCTGCCACTTCCACCGTTGAGGTCTTATATCTATTTAACCCATAGATGGGGCAGTGGTTGGCGGACGTCAGGGCGTGTCCACACACTGGTGGGCCTGCACGCCTCGCCTCTGGGGCCCACTGCTGCTCCGAGATCCCCTACAGTTCAGCCTGTGTCCGCAAAGACGCAGTTTACCGTGTGTGGCCACGAGGAGGCACCCCAGGGGTCTTGGTGGTGGAGAGGCTTTACCGTGTGTGGCCACGAGGAGGCACCCCAGGGGTCTTGGTGGTGGAGAGGCTTTGTACCAGCAGGAGGAGACTTACGCACTCGGCGCCTCTTTTCACCCACCCAGGGGCTAGCTGGCGGCGATAGCTGTAAGCAGAGAGTAGCAAGCAGGGGCAGCATGCAGCATGCACTAACTACAAGCACTTCTGCCACAAATCTAACGCACTGACGCATCACACGCACCCTGTGCGCGAGCACACACACACGTACTGTATAGACATATATACATATAAATGCATAACCGTATGTGTGTGCATTTATATGTGTATATATGTGTATATATATATATATATATATATATATATATATATATATATATATATATATATATATATATAAAAATGCATAACCGTATGTGTGTGCATTTATGTGTATATATATTTCTATGGGTGTGTATACTACATACATATATGTGTGTATATTAGGGGTGTGGGAAAAAATCAATTCGAATTCGAAGCGCAATTCTCACGTTGTGCGATTTAGAATCGATTCTCATTTTTTAAAAATAAATTTTTTAAAATGTTTTATTTATTTTTTTAATTTTTTATTT
The DNA here is from genome assembly GCF_033978785.1 of Entelurus aequoreus. NCBI lineage: Eukaryota > Metazoa > Chordata > Actinopteri > Syngnathiformes > Syngnathidae > Entelurus > Entelurus aequoreus. Next base: position 86,648,018 of record NC_084736.1, read on the forward strand.
ATTTATTATTATTATTTTTTTAATTAATCAATCCAACAAAACAATACACAGCAATACCATAACAATGCAATCCAATTCCAAAACCAAACCCGACCCAGCAACACTCAGAACTGCAATAAACAGAGCAATTGAGAGGAGACACAAACACGACAGGGAACAATCCAAAAGTAGTGAAACAAAAATGAATATTATCAACAACAGTATCAATATTAGTTACAATTTCAACATAGCAGTGATTAAAAATCCCTCATTGACATTATCATTAGACATTTATAAAAAAAAAAAAGAAAAAAGAACAATAGTGTCACAGTGGCTTACACTTGCATCGCATCTCATAAGCTTGACAACACACTGTGTCCAATATTTCCACAAAGATAAAATAAGACATATTTTTGGTTCATTTAATAGTTAAAACAAATATACATTATTGCAAACAGTTGATAAAACATTGTCCTTTACAATTATAAAAGCTTTTTACAAAAATCTACTACTCTGCTTGCATGTCAGCAGACTGAGGTAGATCCTGCTGAAATCCTATGTATTGAATGAATAGAGAATCGTTTTGAATCGGGAAAATATCGTTTTTGAATCGAGAATCGCGTTGAATCGAAAAAAATCGATATTGAATCGAATCGTGACCCCAAGAATCGATATTGAATCGAATCGTGGGACACCCAAAGATTCACAGTCCTAGTGTATATACATTGTGTATATAGATATACACACACACACACAAAACCATACAGAGGAGAATGTAGGAATGCCCACACAAGGTCTATTTTTGCCATCTCATCACATTTTCAAGTGTCACATTAAAATGCGTACACAGCAAGGTGAACTTAAAGTGCTCACATGCAAAACACCTGAACTGCATGTACTTATTATTCTGCTAGTAAACTACGAGTACACTCAAATGACTCATTTGATGTCAAACTTTCATGTATTTTGGGAGGCGGACTGATGCAGCGTCTCTCAGTTGATCACATGACTTGTTGATGCGTTTTGAGCACTACGATTACTGCTGTAGTTCACGTGTAATGAGATAATATTGTACATTTTCTTATGTGTAAAAAATACACTAACCTCAGTGTTAGTATTCATGTTGCTATGGTGATTGCTATGCGATGCTTGCGTCAATACAGGCAGTACTTGTCATGTATTTCAAAGTTTGGTGGTAACAAAATGATGACAGTGTACAAGAGACATTTGTTCCTTTTAGTTCACCCTTTTTCTCGCCATTGTCAGACTATTCTGATGGCAGTGCATCAAAGAAAAGTAGACTGAAATGGAAATGTGAGTTTTTACCATCAAATCTGATTGGTTGGTTGCACTTCTGTGAAAACAGCAAGCAGCTGCTCGCTCACCTCCGCCCTTCGTCATGTTGACTGCGAGTACTACAGCCTGAGTAGGATTTGTACTGGAAAAGGTGAAAATACAAGACACTGGCTGGAGATTCTACAGTGAAAACAAGTTTCTGCAAACATTTGAATTATATTCTCTCTTGGCTTGCTCGTGCACTCAAGAGAGGAAATACTCACCCCTGCCTCGTCTGGGGTCTACCCTGTATCCACCTTGTGCACTCAGGACCAAGAACAGCTTTGTACTCATCATGGAAACGTAAAAAATGTGTGATTTTTACTTGGAAAATGATTGTAATTATCTTGAAAATACATAACACAGTTTAATGCACAAATATGATTTTTTATACCATGACCAGTGAGGCTGTGCCTGGCCTGCCTCCCTGACTGTAGGTCTACTCCTTGCACTTAGATCCACTTTTTGTATTTGTGGGTCTCTTTGTCCTTGTTTGCGATGAAAAAATAAGTCATCTGGACAGTATGGCAGTTTTTTGACGGACCGTAGTCAGACCAATGTGGTCTGTAAATGATGCAATGCACGTGTCACCACCAAGACCAGTAATATCACACCACCTTAGCCATGCTCACCCTTTAGAGCACAGCTGTAACTTCCTGGCACTAAACCTGCAGAAAATAGTTCTTCTCAGGTTTCTCTAGTTTACATTTTCACACTTTGCACTATTTTGTTACACTTTATTAAGCATTTCTTACATATTCCTTATTTGTGCACCTTCATTTTAAGAAGTTATTGTCAAGAGTTCAAAGTGATTTTAGAATTGTATTTACATTGATTGTTTTCCATGGTTGTGTTGACATTTCCTTTTCTGTCTGCCTTGATAACTCAGGGGAATATAATCAGAGGAAGGTTATATTTGAAATAAAAATGTTTACATTTACCATAAATTCCAGGGTATAAGCTGCTACTTTTTTCCTAAGTTTTGAACCCTTCGGCTTATAAAACAGTGCGACTAATTTATGGATTTTTTTTTTGCTAATTGCCATTGCCATAACTTTTTGTGTTCAATAATTGCCATTAAACCCAAACAGAAGACTAAAATGGTGCGTTATTGTTTGTGCTATGGTGCCATGTTTTGGACAAGTTTGCTCACTGCAGGTGCTGCGAGTTGAAAATGTACTTCCTGTTTTGCCTCAAACCAAAAGTAAAACCGTCCGTAGCGTTTCTGCTCGAAAGCATTCTTCATTCATCACTCCAAGCAACGTTTGTAAGTTTTACAATATACTGTAACTAAAACAATTACTTACTTAGGCCCTGCGATGAGGTGGCGATTTGTCCAGGGTGTACCCCGCCTTCGCCCGAATGCAGCTGAGATAGGCTCCAGCACTCCCTGCAACCCCGAAAGGGACAAGCGTGTAGTAGAAATCTTAAACAGGAACAATTGTGAATTTGAATTTATCACAAGAGTTTTATTTACTCATAATCAAATGGTACAAGGTTGGATTGAATTGCCATGCACACAGACAGTTTTCTCCGGAGAAACTACGGTAAAGCAGGAAAAAAAGAAAAAGGCCCAGACTTGGTCTAACTTGGTTATTTATATGTTTCCCTGGTGGGTCAAGGGCCAGCTGTTCTGGATCCGCTTACTCTGCAACATTCTTGGATCCCTTAGCCATAACAAACAATCAAGATATCTTGTACAATGTCAGGGTGACCATATGCTGAACTCTACACGCTTGGCAATCTTTTCCTTTGGCTTATGCTTCCTTACAAATCTCTACTGCAGATAGAGGCGAAAAACCCCAATGTTATTGCGGGGTGAAAATTCCTTTATGACCCTTACTGAGCGATCGCTGTCTTCAGCCTGCAGCAAAGCCATATCACAGAACACAATTAGTGGCCTCACCTCTGATTAGACTTAGACTTTGTTACATTAGCTCATGGTAGTGCAGGACAAAAAAGCAATAAGGTGCATATATAAATAAATAAATAAATAAATAGGTTACTGTACAGATAAATATATTGCACTTTTTCATATGCATCCACGTTTATGGATGTATGTTATATATAGTAAAATGGATTAACAGAATACCTTGATCATGCACATCATTGAACATAATTAGATTAATATATATATAGGTGCTTATACAGATGTATAACACATTAATGATCAATCAAAAAAAAAATCAGTTTTAAAATGAATATAGACTTATATATAACTGTAAGCTGTTGCAGAATTATTTCTCCGGCATTTGCAATGAATGTAGTTACCAATATTGTTGTTATATGATTGATTTTGAACAAAAACTGAATTTCATATGAGTCCATTATTGATTAGTGCTCGTGTAGATCCCTCGGTGGTGCCTCAGGCTAGTGGCCTGCCGACACCTCGTTGGGCTTTTGGCTGTCTTGGTGGAGAAGGGCGCTATTTCACCCCTTCCCGTGGCTGGCAACCTTAATCGTTCTCGTCATCACTGGACAGGTGTTCTCTCTCCTCTCCAGGTTCCTCCCAGTCAGGTATCGGGAACAGGTCTGGGATCTGACTTTGAACCTGACCCTCTCGGCGGGTGGCAGGGAATCTGGAGTGGCGGGCTGTCATCCTCGAATCTGTACAGAGGAACTGGCACACAAATTCTGCATTTTGTAAAAATACGATTTTGGTCTCACGCTGATTCCTCCTTCCAAGGGAGCTGCTGGTCCTGGGAAGGGCTGACCTGTATGCAGTTCATAGGGTGAAAAATTCAAAGGGCGGCAAAAAAGTTTTATTCAGGGACATTTGAATGATCATTAACGCTAATGGTAACATGTCAATCTAATTCAATTTGGTCTGTGCACAGATTTTAGCCTATTTGTTTTGATGTTCTGGTTCATCCTTTCAACCTTACCTTGGGACTGAGGATGATTACCTGTGTTCTAGTCCGAGAGCCTTTTCGACCAAGGCTAAGTGAGTATTTTTAAAATGGGTGCCGTTGTTTGACCTAATCTTTTTGAAACCATGTCTGGGTATTAGGTAATTCACAAGCCATTTATTACTGATTTGGCATCCTCCTTTGAGGTTGGGGTTGCTTCCGGCCAACCACTGTAATTGTCAACACAAGTCAGCAAGTACCTTTTCCCATAATGATCATATCAATGAAATCAAAAACTGGACGCGCTCAAACTCGACACGATCCAACCTCACCTCCTCTCCCCTCTGCCCCTGAAAAAGGGACTGTGTTAGTAGTTCTATCACTTTCAGAAACATCCAAGAAAAAGGACAGCTGATAGTCAAGCACAGCAAGAGCAGAGGCGGAGGACAGGTCATGTTTGAGGTCAATGAAAGCCTTTTTCTGTGGACCACTGGAAGGTGGCATTAGGGTAGGGAACCCCTTAGCGATATCGACCCTACATTTTATGCATATTATTCAATATGGTGAAAGTCACAAAATATGCTTATATATATTGACACAAATATTAGAAAAAATACTAACCTTATGGCGGATGCTTTTGCAATAGTAATTTGATATTTTACAACACCTAGTGGCCACAATAATTCATTAAGTATGGTTCCTGTTGTAGAAAGTTGAATGATGCAGACACGTTTGTTACTGAATACTTTCTATCAAACTCCTGTCTTGGCGACTTTGTGTATGTAATAAGCAACTATAATTATTTGATATGCCTAAATGTGTTGTTTTAGCTCAGCTGTTGTGTAGCTGCTAGCTCCTCGTAGCCTACAGCAGGAGTGTCCAAATTGCAGCCCATAGCTATGTGTTTAACAGGCAACCGAAACAATTGAAAATGTGGTATTTGCGTGTCGGTTCAATCAGCGGCAGCTACGCCCTGTTTCATCATTCGACCTAAGTCTTTGGTTTCGTAGGCGGGACAGAGGGCAAGGGAACAATGTGGGACAGCAATTGTGTCCATCTTATACCATTCTAGTTCTTGTAAGGATAGGTCAACATGAGCGGCCACACCTTGAGTTCCAACATATATAGGAGTCAAAGGGCTCCTAGTATGAGTCGTCTAACTGGTGATCATACATGTGGCGGGTCGGGTGGCGGTACACACGGACGCAGCTCAGTCAGCCAGGGCTTTCACTGATAGAACAGTTGGAGCAGTCCTTGTCCTTCACTTGTTCCTGGGAGGAGGCGTACCCAGTAGATGTCAGCCATTTCTGGTGCTTCAGACTGTGGTATGAGCTCATGCTCATGGAGGAGCCTTTGTAGTGGTGTTGCAGCTTGATGGTTATGCTGTCAGGTAACACCAGGAAGGTTCCTTCTGTGCGATATTGAATGTCGGGGTAGAGTTTGTAAAGCAGGTCATTACCAAGCAGGCAAGGTGTGTGCAGGTCGACCACGAAGGGGTGCTTCAATGAGTGTCCAGCAATCTGAACCGGAAGTGGTTTGGTGACAGGTATCATTCTTGTGATCACAGCGAAGCCTTCGACCTTCGAAAAGGAAGCACACAGTTTCCACTCTGGACTGACTTTGGAGCACCGCGTCCACCACCCGAGTTTGAGGGTCTAATTTCATGTTTGTTGAGGATTTTTCCCTCCATCTATTGGAGCTCAAAAGCAAGTTCACCCAATGCTGAATATACTTTAGCTTTAGCTTTTGACATTTTAGCTTCAGCGATCTGTAAATTAAGGAGTTGTTTCCTTGCTGCTCTATCACCAGCCTTGTCGTTATCCTCCTGCTTGGTCCAATTCTGCATATGACGTTTAAAATCACAGCAATAATTGTCCTAGTAAACGTTAAATCAATACTCGTAATTCAAAGACTATACGTACTACTTCATATATTTTAAGTACAATTTTAAATCAACTAAAAATTGTCTATATATTTGCAATAATTCCTGTCGTGTGTAATAATTGACAAAATAAAAGCATGCATTTATTCTCGTTCATTTATTACCATGCCGTAAAAGCCAGATCTCCAGAGGTCCCTAAGAATGTTAAGTCAACATGTGTTTACGTCAATAAATCACCCATCTCTAACCATGGGGTCAAAACTCCATGACCTCCCTGCACATTCAAACCAGCCACAACACACACACGCATTCACGCATCGGCACACACACACACGCACTGTGTTAGGCTCCAGTCATTTCGATAGCGTGGGTCACACACACACATGGTTGTGTGTTAAGAGATAAGGCGAACAAGACTCTGCCTATAAGATGTAACTTATTTTATATCACTTTATCATGCTGTACATATCGACTCTTATTATAGTTATTAATCTAGGCTCTTATTTGTTCCATTATTTTAATTATATACATATTTATTATGGGGCAGCACGGTGGTACAGGGGTTAGTGCAAGTGCCTCACAATACGAAGGTCCTGAGAAGTCCTGAGTTCAAACCCGGGCTCGGGATCTTTCTGTGTGGAGTTTGCATGTTCTCCCCGTGACTGCGTGGGTTCCCTCCGGGTACTCCGGCTTCCTCCCACTGCCAAAAACATGCACCTGGGGATGGATTGATTGACAACACTAAATTGGCCCTAGTGTGTGAATGTGAGTGTGAATGTTGTCTGTCTATCTGTGTTGGCCCTGCGATGAGGTGGCGACTTGTCCAGGGTGTACACCGCCTTCCGCCCGAATGCAGCTGAGATGGGCACCAGCACCCCCCGCGACCCGAAAAAGGGACAAGCGGTAGATATGGATGGATGGATACATATTTATTATCATTGGGTCCGTCATAAAAACACTATTTATATATATATATATATATATATATATAAATATATGTATATCTTCAGTCCACATTTTCTTCATATCTTAATTCAATGCCCCCACCATTATCTGTCGTACGCATTAGTTTATTCTTATTGATTTCTTCCCATTTATTTCAATTATTATTTCTGGTTTACTTGCTGTCTGTTTACTTAAGTTCTCATAACTTAGTATGTCCTTATGATCACTCTGATCATTTTCTTTGTCTTTTGGTGTGGTCTTTGGAGATTTGGATGTCTCTTGACCTACTAACGCTGATCTACGTTTTGTTATTGTTGGAGCGCTGGGTGTGGCGACTTTTGTCTGTACTTCTTCCTCACTATCTTCCCTTACAACTTGATTAAAATATGCATATATGAATTTACCAACAATAAAACTGAATTACTCCACATCCAATACACTTTTCAACATTCACCAATACACACACACACATTAACAAAATAGAACCCACCCCAGTCCGGACACTATTAACAATTATACACGCATGCTTTTTGTGGAACGGCCGTCTTATACTATCTCAAACGCAGGCCACTTCTACTCATAGACGGCGATGAACCCGCCAAGCGGAGCAAACCCCACGTTAAACACCCCGACCAACACGGAAACCAGCCAAAGGCGCCGTAGAATCACTGGTCTTCAGCCGACAAATCTACAGCCATCATGTATGGTCAGTTCCAAAACAGTTTCACCAAAGCTCAACTGTATGGAGCCCAATCTCCATCCGTTTAACTGCAGCACACTGATCAAACGTTGTGACAAATATCAGCTCAGTCAATCTCCTTTACCGGAGTCACTAAGAGGTCACTAAAATGGGGCGTTTATCGGCTGCAGCTCCACCAAAACAGATGTGTCGCACATTCACAGACTTCGCAACAATTTTTTATAGTCCAATGTACCACCCAGCTAGTTAAATGCCCTTACTTTAGCTGTATCCAAACTGCTAAACTGGTGTACTTGCAGAAGAAGAAGAGGTGAAAAAATGTATTTGTCTCAAATAGTCTGTGCTAAAAAACTCCTCATCCACCTTATTATCACAATTTTATTAACAGTTACCCTTTTATTAAAACAAAAAAATCACAAGTTTTCTTATTCACAGATAATTAATGTTAATGTTCAAATAAACACACAGACAATATAATCACATACTGTATATAGCAACCCAAGCCAACCATACATACCCCATCCCAGGTTGTTTTTGGGAGAACTTGACTAAACCTATTTTTTATCAAAAATATGTTCAGCAATTAGTCTTAACAGACCCGACCATCTCCAGACAGACAGAGTTTACACATTAAGCAAAATTGCTTACCTTTAGATGCGCGCAGTGCAACTCTGTCTGCCTTGAGAGACAGAGAGTCCGGATGTCGACTGCAGCGTTCTAACCCATCCTGTTCGTGACGCCAATTTTATGTAGTAGAAAGTCCAAATCTTAAACGGGAACAAAAGTGAATTTATCACAAGAGTTTTATTTACTCTTAATCAAATGGTACAAGGTTGCATTGACTTGTCATGCACACAGACAGTTTTCTCCGGAGAAACTACGGTAAAGCAGGAAAAAAAGAAAAAGGCCCAGACTTGGTCCAACTTGGTTATTTATATGTTTCCCTGGTGGGTCAAGGGCCAGCTGTTCTGGATCCGCTTACTCTGCAACATTCTTGGATCCCTTAGCCATAACAAACAATCAAGATATCTTGTACAATGTCAGGGTGACCATATGCTGAACTCTACACGCTTGGCAATCTTCTCCTTTGGCTTATGCATCAATCAAACAACAAAATAGAAAAGGTGAAATGGGCAAGAATTCCACTACAAGCGGTAGAAAATGGATGGATGGAATTACTTACTTACCCAACCGTCCCATGTGTGATGTCTGTAAGAATGTTTTCATGCATACGTGCTATCGTAAACAGAATCAGAATCAGAATCAGAATAGTTTTTATTGCCATTGTTTGAGAACAGGTTCACAAACTAGGAATTTTTCTTGGTGCAATCGTGCAACATGAAACACATATAACACAGATTTGGTAATAACAAGAGCTCCAACTTAGCTATCAGATCTTGTTATAGACTTAGAAAGGAATTCAAAGGAGCTACTGTTAGGAGTTATTGTTCATGTGCCTGGCCAAGGGGAAAAAACTGTTCAGGTGGCGGGAGGTGTGGGTCTGGATGGACCGTAGTCTCCTGCCTGAGGGGAGAGGGGAGAATAGTTTGTGGCCAGGGTGAGAAGAGTCAGCTGTGATCCGACCCACATGCCTCCTGGTCCTGGAGGAAAACAGGTCCTGGAGGGATGGGAGCTTGCAGCCAAACACCTTCTTAGCAGCACCTACGATGCGCTGCAGTCGATGCTTATCCTGGACTGCGGCGCCGGGGAACCACACGGTGATGGAGGAGGTGAGGATGAACTCGATGATGGCTGAGTAAAACTGCACTAGCATCTCGGTCGGCACCTTAAGTTTCCTCAGCTGCCGCAGGAAGTACATCCTCTAATGGGCCTTCTTGATGAGGGAGCTGATGGTCGGCTCCCACTTGAGGTCCTGGGTGATGGTGGTGCCCAAGAAACGGAAGGAGTCCACAATGGAGACGGGGGTGGGAGAGTCAATCAGGGTGAGGGGGGATGGTGGGGCTGTGACTTTCCTGAAGTCCATGATCATCTCCACTGTTTTCCGGGCGTTCAGCTCTAGGTTGTTGAGGCTGCACCAGGACGCCAGCCGGTCCACCACTCTCCTGTAGGCGGTCTCATCGTCATCCGATATGAGCCCGATGAGGGTAGTGTCATCCACAAACTTGAGCAGCTTTACGGACTAGTGACTGGAGGTGCAGCAGTTTGTATACAGGGAGAAGAGCCAGGGGGGAAATACACAGCCCTGAAGAGTACCAGTGTTTGTGGTTCGACTGTCCGAGACAATCTTCCCCAGCCACACGTGCTGTCTTCGGTCTGTCAGGAAGTCATTGATCCAACTGCAGAGGGAGTCGGGCACGCTGAGCTGGTAGAGCTTGTCCTGTAGCAGTCCAGGGAGGATGGTGTTGAAGGCAGAGCTGAAGTCCACAAACAGGATCCTAGCGTAGGTTCCTGGGGAGTCCAGATGCTCCAGGATGAAGTGGAGGGCCAGGTTCACTGCATCATCCACCGACCTGTTGGCTCTGTAGGTGAACTGCAACGGGTCCAGGAGGGGAGCGGTGATGTCCTTGAGGTGGGGCAGGACCAAGCGCTCAAAGGACTTCATGACCACAGACGTCATCGCAACCGGCCTGTAGTCATTAAGTCATGTGATCCGTGCTTTCTTGGGGACAGAGACAACAGTGGAGGTCTTAAAGCAGAACGGCACAGCTCCAGAGAGGTGTTAAAATTGTCAGTGAAGACAGGAGCCAGCTGATCCGCGCAGTGTCTGAGAGCGGAGGGGGAGACACCATCCGGCCCGGGGGCCTTCCGTGTATTCAGCTTCAAGAACTGCCGGCGTACATCCTCTTCTCGGATGGAGAGGGCCTTTAAAGTCCTGTGATGTTCTTGGAGTCCTGTGATGTCCTTGGAGTCCTTTGAGTCCTTTAAATCCTTTATTGAAGTGCTGGCGTTGGTGGGGCGGGTGATGGTGGGGGGAGCAGAGCTTTGATGAGCTGAAGGTCGTTCATGACGACAGTAATGTGTGTTGAGGCCCTGAGAGAGAGTCCAGTCATTCAGGGTCTGGGGGACTTTGGGTTTATAGTTTGTAAGGGCCCTTAGCCCTCTCCAAACGGCCGCAGAATCATTGGAGCGGAACTGTTACTGTAGACGGTTAGAGTACACAGATTTAGCTTTCTCCACTTCCCTGTTGAAGTGGTACTTCGCTTCTCCGTAGGTACTCCGGTCCCCGCTTCTCCACGCAGCCTCCTTCTTCTTGCGCAGCTGTCGGAGCTTGGGTTTGAACCAGGGCTTGTTGTTGTTATAACAAGCCCTGGTGCGCGTTGGAATGATGCGTACCTCAATGAACTGAATGTATGAGGTGACAGTGTCCGTATACCCGTCCAGATTGTCCGTGGCTGCTCCAATTGCCTCCCAGTCTGTCGTCTCCAAACATGCACGCAGCTCCTCCACAGCCTCGGCGGTGAAACACTCAATGGTCCTCATAACAGGTTTAGCCAGTTTCAGTCTCTGTCCGTATGAAGGGATTAAGTGCACCATCACGTGATCTGATAGTCCGAGAGCAGCGTGCGGGACTGCATGATATGCCTTGCTTATTACAGTGTAACAGTGATCCAAAGTGTTCTCCTCTGGTCGGTCATTTAATAAATCGCCTATACTTAGGTAATTCCTGGCTCAAATTTCCCTTGTTAAAGTCACCAAGCACGATAACAAGAGAGTCCGGAAAAGACCGTTCCACATGTAAGATCTGGCCTGCAAGCGTGCGCTGAGCGTCACGCACGTCCGCGCCGGGCGGTATGTAGACAGCCACCAGTAAGAATGAAACAATCTCACACGGTGAGTAAAAGGGCTTACAGTGAATGAAAATATATTCCAGTGCAGGAGAGCAGTGTTGAGATATCACCGTCACGTCTGTACACCAGTTGCTGTTGATAAAGAAGCAGACTCCTCCGCCTCTTTTTTTGCCGGAGAGCGGAGAAGATGAAAGTCATCCAGTTGCCGCGCTGTCCGGGACACTTGTGCTCAGCCACGTCTCCGTGAAGCACAAATCACAAGATGAGGGAAAGTCCTTGTTTCTTCTCTTCAGCAACGCTAGCTCGTCCATCTTGTTGGCAAGTGAGCGGACGTTGGAGAGAAAGATGCCTGGTAGAGGCGTGCGTAATCCCCGTCCGCGGAGACAGACAAGGGCGCCTGCTCGCTTTCCTCTTCAGTGCGGTTTCCCTCTTTTGATCAAAGAATGGTCCAAATCCACAGCTGACGCTAAGATGACCAGTAACAAGTCCGTAGGGATGATGGAATTGATGTTCAGTAGCTCTTCACGGGTATAAGAGCATGCGGACACACAATTTACGCACAAAAGCAAACAAAACAGAGCGCACGAGAGCACCGAGGCAGCCGTGATTGGCGCCATGATGATGACATATGTAATGTAATGAAGCTAGCTTTGTTAGCATTAGCTAATATGCTAACACGTTTACAAGTATCTGTTTTAGTATTATTTACTTACAACGGCATTCTTTTTGTATTATTTCAGTTTCACAAATTCCTCTGTATATTCACCAAAACGTCACCGTGGAGTTATTGAGTCTGTTTAGCTGATTGGAGCGCTAGCTTCTGCAGCTAGTGTGTCTATGACGATAACCTCTGTTTTGTTTGATCAGCCGTTTTACTGCCGTGTTACAGACACCTTTTGGAAACATTTAGGCATGTAAATAAACATTTATAAAATATTTATTTGTAAATAACTCATTTCACAACGTAAATATCTGCGGCTTATAGCCCGGTGCGGCTAATTTGGACACATATTTTTTTTCTTGTAATATTTATATACCGGTGCGCTCTATAGCCCGGAAAATACGGTAATAAATATTTTTCTCCTAGTCCTTATTTTCAAAAGGTCATAAAAATATCAGTAATTATCAATATTTACCGTTATAAAACACTTACAGTATATGGTGATACAGTTTTCAGCCGTATCGCCCAGCCCTAGGATGAAACACCTTAACTATCCTCTTATTTGCTTCACTTTGTTGTCTTTTCAGCCTCTTGCCCTGCTTGTGTACTCAGTGTGTGTGTGTGTGTGTGTGTGTGTGTGTGTGTGTGTGTGCATATCTCACAGCAGTGTAATTAGTGAAGGCCAGATGGATGAGGTGACGTGCTACACTGTACCCTCTGCAATGCCACTCCCACTGTGATCCTGCATGTACACACACACACACACACACAATCACACAATCTCACACACACACACACACACACACACACACACACACACACACACACACACACACACACACACACACACACACACACACACACACACACACACACACACACACACACACACACACACAACCTTACATAACCCCAACATATGTGCAGATGTGTCCAGATGCAGCTATTTCTGGGGAGAAGAGAAACTGGATCCGGTGGTTAGAATGCCCCCCCATCCCCCACATTATCTGAAATGTTTTATTAACATTTGATCCTTCACTTCCTTCCTCTTGCTATTTTGAGTCGCGTGATACCTATTTATTTTTTTAGCGCCGCTATTTTTGGAAGAGGATCAAAGGTTGTCATCGCCAGGAAAATAAGACGATATTTTCTTCCAGCATTCCAAAAATAAAAGGTGCATCTGAGTGACATCTTTCTGCATAGACGCACTGCAGTTTTCTCTTACACCTTCTCTCCTATTTTTTCCAGCCTGCTCAGCAGGTTGTAACATTTGCATAGTCTCTCCAACTACACACACCCGACACCGTGGCCTTGAAACACACACACACACACACACACACACACACACACACACACACACACACACACACACACACACACACACACACACACACACACACACGCACACACGCACACACACACACGCACACACACACACGGAAGTTATGACACGCCATCATGAAGTTGTGCATGTTGCTCACAGGTTGAGTTAAAGATTCATCATTAAAGGTGTAATTGTAGGATGCATATTTAACACAAATGTCATTAGCACAAACTTCCTCAACTAATGATCGACGACAGGCAGCTGCTGGCTTCTTCTGAATTTTTGAACACTGGAGTGAGGAAAATATGCATTTTTGAAAAGTGACATAGTTGTCTGCGAGTCCGTGAATGCGTGCAGCAGGGGTGTCCAAAGTGTGGCCCGCGGCTAATTTTTGTTTACAGCCCGTGGCACATTTTTAAAAAATCATTAAATAACAAAATGTGAGAAGAAAAAGTTCAATGTTGACTCTAATAACACAAAGCTGCCATGCATTTGAATAATAATCAAAATCAATGTTATGAATTATTGACCTATTTAAGGATTCAATTACTTAAAATCAAATATTCCCGGAAAAGGGTGGAGTGCCATCTCCGGGTTGGGGAGGAGATCTTGCCCCAAGTGGAGGAGTTCAAGTACCTCGGAGTCTTGTTCACGAGTGAGGGAAGAGTGGATCGTGAGATCGACAGGCGGATCAGGGTGGCGCCTGCAGGGATGCGGACGCTGTATTGATCCGTTGTGGTGAAGAAGGAGCTGAGCCGGAAGGCAAAGCTCTCAATTTCTCATCTACGTTCCAATCCTCACCTATGGTCATGCGCTTTGGGTTATGACCGAAAGGACAAGATCACGGGTACAAGCGGCCGAAATGAGTTTCCTCCGCCGGGTGGCGGGGCTCTCCCTTAGAGATAGGGTGAGAAGCTCTGTCATCCGGGAGGAGCTCAAAGTAAAGCCGCTGCTCCTCCACATGGAGAGGAGCCAGATGAGGTGGTTCGGGCATCTGGTCAGGATGCCACCCGAACGCCTCTCTAGGGAGGTGTTTCGGGCACGTCCGACCGGTAGGAGGCCATGGGGAAGACCCAGGACACGTTGGGAAGACTATGTCTCCCGGCTGGCCTGGGAACGCCTCGGGATCCCCCGGGAGGAGCTGGACAAAGTGGCTGGGGAGAGGGAAGTCTGGGCTTCCCTGCTTAGGCTGCTGCCCCCGCGACCCGACCTCGGATAAGCGGAAGAAGATGGATGGATGGATTACTTAAAATCAAATATTCCACTTTGAAATATTTTGGGGGGAATATTGCATGTTTAAAAAAACATTCCATGACAATATAGGACGTAAAACAAACTAACAAATACATTGAATCGACGGCGAGATCTGAAGTTGATCTCCAGATTTAGGTGACGAAAGTAAAAAAAGAATGTATGCTTTTTTTATTTTGATTTTTTTTTTAAACTGGCATTGCTCCAAAAATAATAGTGAATCAAAATTAATGTTATGAATTATTGATCTATTTAGGGCTCCAATTACTTCACATCAAATTCCACTTTGAACAATTGTTTGGGGAAAATTTAGCTTTTTTTGTGTTTTTGCCATAAAAAAAAACAGCTTTCTTTAAGAAAAAGGGCAAAGAAAGTTAAAAATTTATATTGAGAAATAAATTTGAAGTTAGTCTACAGATTTAAAGGCCTACTGAAATAAATTGTTTTAAAGTTCGCAACTTTTGGTCGCTGACAAAAAAAAGCCTTGCCCCTACCGGAAGTAGCGTGACGACACCGGAGGAAGGGCTGCACACATTTTCCTATTGTTTACACCAGCAGCGAGAGAGATTCGGACCGAGAAAGCGACGATTACCCCATTAATTTGAGCGAGGATGAAGGATTCGTGGATGAGGAACGTGAAAGTGAAGGACTAGCGTGCAGTGCAGAACGTATCTTTTTTCGCTCTGACCGTAACTTAGGTACAAGGGCTCATTGGATTCCACACTCTCTCCTTTTTCTATTGTGGATCACAGATTTGTATTTTAAACCACCTCGGATACTATATCCTCTTGAAAATGAGAGTCGAGAACGCGAAATGGACATTCACAGTGACTTTTATCTCCACGACAATACATCGATGAAGCACTTTAGCTACTGAGCTAACGTGATAGCATCGGGCTCAAATGCATATAGAAACAAAATAAATAAGTCCCTGACTGGAAGGATAGACAGAAGATCAACAATACTACCTAACTCTGGACATGTAACTACACGGTTAATGCTTTCCAGCCTGGTGAAGCTTAGCAATGCTGTTGCTAACGACGCCATTGAAGCTAACTTAGCTACAGAACCTCGACAGAGCTATGCTAAAAACATTAGCTCTGCACCTACGCCAGTTCTCATCTGCTCATCACGACCCATGCTCACCTGCGTTCCAGCGATCGACGGTACGACGAAGGACTTCACCCGATCACCGATGCGGTCGGCGGCCCGGAGACGGAGGAAGTCAAGGTGAGGTCGTTCGGCTAGCGCATCTGCTATCCTCAAAGTCCTCCTGGTTGTGTTGCTGTAGTCCGCCGCTAATACACCGATCCCACCTACAACTTTCTTCTTTGCAGTCTCCATTGTTCATTAAAGAAATTGCAAAAGATTCACCAACACAGATGTCCAGAATACTGTGGAATTTTGAGATGAAAACAGAGCTTTTTGTATTGGATTCAATGGACTCCGAATACTTCCGCTTCAACGGTTGACGTCACGCGCAAACGTCATCATATCGAAACGTTTTCAGCCGGAAGTTTGCCGGGAAATTTAAAATTGCACTTTATAAGTTAACCCGGCCGTATTGGCATGTGCTGCAATGTTAAGATTTCATCATTGATATATAAACTATCAGACCGTGGTCGGTAGTAGTGGGTTTCAGTAGGCCTTTAAGCATGAAAACAATCATTAATATATGACCATTTCAGGTCCCCTTGAGAAGAGCCCTAAAGTTTAAAACAAGATATATATTGTAATGGTTTTGAAAATGGAAAATATCAAAATGGCCCCTGCATGCTGACTTGTCCTTCCGCCCGAATGAAAAACATAACATGATGGCGATTAAATGTAGAAATGGATGGATGGATGGGCCCCCGCATGCTTTTGATTTATTTAGCCCTCATTGGCAAAAGTTTGGATACTCTGCTCTCGTGTGTGTGTGTGTGTGTGTGTGTGTGTGTGTGTGTGTGTGTGTGTGTGTGTGTGTGTGTGTGTGTGTGTGTGTGTGTGTGTGTGTGTGTGTGTGTGTGTGTGTGTGTGTGTGTGTGTGTGTGTGTTGTAACAAACGCACCCAAGTTCCCCGGGTGTCTTTGCCACTACGCATTTAAGGAGTCACGGGTGGGACCTGATATTCAGCTGGGAATGATTAATACATTAAATAAACACAAGACATGTATAACTATCAGCCACAAAACGAACAGGCTTATATTTAATATGCCACAAATTAATCCCGCATAGCAAACAACTCCCCCCTCCCGTCCATATAACCCGCCAATTTAAATCAAACACCCACACAACACACTCAATCCCACAGCCCAAAGTTCATACAACACATATATTTCCCCAAAGTCCCAAACGTTACGTACGTGACATGCACGTAGCGTGACATGCACGTACGGGCAAGCGATGAAATGTTTGAAAGCCGCAGCAGTGTACTCACGGTACCGAGACTGCGCATCCAACTCAAAGTCCTCCTGGAAAGAGTCTCTGTTCTCCCGGTTCTCCACAGGCCAATGGAAAGCACACCAAAAATGTCAAAAAGGCGGATTATTCCAAGAAGTGGCTCCGTGGCAAAAAACACTGCGTCTGATAGGTGCTCCAGGTGGTTAGTGACGTCACTTTCCGCTTCCGCCCGGTCTGATAGAACCGGATGCCTTTTATATCCCCACATATTATTTACGTACATATTTAATATTAACATGATTATTAAATACGCCTGTAACAGTTTATAATAAGTAAATGGATGACATAATAAGTATATATATATATATTTATTTTCCCAGCTGAGCACAAGTTAACTGTGACTGGCAATTTATTATATATATATATCGATGGACCCCTATGGCCATTACATTCCCCCCCCAGCCAGCGGCTTATGGGGACAATAATAGGGTTTCATGTTTACCACATTAATAGTATCCACCTTACACTTATCAGTCAACCAACGAATACTGTAATTTACAGGACCTAACTTCTTCTCTACCCGCACAGGCCCTAACCATCTGGGTGCAAGTTTGGCAGAGAATTTACTTGAAGCTTTGGAAAGTGGGTGCGCCCTAATCCAGACCAGATCCCCAACTACAAAGTGTACATCTTTGTGTCGTGCATTATAATATCTGGCTTGTCGAGCTTTGGACGCGCCTACATGTCTCTCCACTTCGTCCTTTAGGTGTGTGTGTGTAAGTATGGTGTGATATGCAGATGTGTGTGGTGGTGGAGCTTTGTGCACCAGTCGTTCCAGGGGTCCCATCAGATTCCGCCCGAGAGTCAACCTGGCAGGGGTTGAACCAGTCGTCTCATGGACAGCGGTGTTAAGGGCAAACCGGAATTCAGGCAGCCACTTATCCCAGTCCTGATGATGGTTCCCTACGAAGGCGGCAATCATAGTCTTGAGGGTGCGATTGACTCGTTCTGTCATGTTGGTTTGGGGGTGGTAAGCTGTGGTTAGTTTATGGGTTACCCCCCAGGATTCGCACAGACGGGACATCAGTTGGCTTGTGAACTGTGGCCCTTGGTCAGACACAAGATATGTGGGAACTCCCCAGCGAGTGAAAATGTCATTTTTGAGAATTTGGCAGACCTTGGGAGTTTTGGCGTCTTTCAGGGCAAAAAGCTCTACCCACTTGGAGTAGTAGTCCACCACCACCATCAGTACAGAGTTCCGGTCCTTACTGAGGGGAAAAGGTCCCATGAAGTCCACTCCCAGCATTTCTCCTGGGGCGTTGACGGTAGAGGACTGGAGTTGCCCAGCTGGCTTGTCGTTGGGGTTTTTGTATTGTTGACAAGTCCTGCATGCTTGGACGTGACTCCAGACATCCTTCCTTACTGTCGGCCACCAAGCTACTTCCAGAATTTTCAAGAGTGTCTTCATTCTCCCCAGATGTCCTCCGAATGGACTGTTATGAAAGTAGGCCAGGAACTGCAGCACCAGAGACAATGGCACTTCCAGCTGATAATTGAAGCCGCCATACTTAGATGGTACTCCCCGGTACCACACCCCTTGCTGAAGTTGATAGTGGATCCGGCCAGGCGTAGGTTGGTCAACAGAGGGTCCACATTCCAGACATGTTGAATCTGTTTTTTGGGCCTCAGAAATATCTTGCAGTGTGCTGGGCAGATCTGACCAGTAGGTTTTCGGGACAACGAGGCAAATCTTCCCTTCTGGTGATTGGGGTGCCCGTGACAGTGCATCCGGCACCACATTGCAGCAGCCCTTTTTGTAATGGACTGAGAATGTGAATCCCTGGAGTCTCAGCGTCCACCGTGTAAGTCGGGACGAAGTCTTAGGGCAGTTGAATGCCCAGGCAAGAGCACTGTGGTCCGTGAAGACATCAAAAGTTGTTCCCTCGAGGAAATGTCTCCACTTCTCAACTGCCCACACCACAGCCAAGCACTCTTTTTCGGCAGTGGAGTAACGGACTTCAGCTCCTTGGAGCCCTCGGGAGGCAAAGGCAATTGGCCGTTCTTCACCTTCAAGGCGTTGCATCAGGACCGCGCCGAGGCCCAAGTCACTGGCATCACAGTGAACCTGGAAACTGATTTGTGGATGGGGCTGAGCAAGCACTGGTGGAGACTGTAAAAGGGATTTGAGGTGGTTGAAGGCCTCCTGGCAGGTAGGACTCCACTCCCAAGGAACATCCTTCTTCTTTAGTTGGTTTAGAGGAGATGCAATGTCGGCCAGCCTGGGGATGAACTTGTGGTACCAGCCGACCATGCCAAGAAACCTCTGAAGACTCTTCAGGTCTGTGGGAGGGGGATATGAAGTTATTGCTGATATTTTTTCTGGATCTACTTCCACTCCTTTGCCTGATATTAGGTGTCCAAGAAAAGTGAGCTGATGTTGAAGCAGGTGACATTTCTTGATGTTGAGAGTGAGGTTTGCTTGTTGTAATTTTGCAAACACCACTTCAAGGTCTAGCAGGTGTTGTTCTTCTGTTTGCGAAAACACAATGATGTCATCAATATACACAAAACAGTTTCTTCCCCTAAGCTCCCCCAGCACTGTCTCCATTAAGCGCTGGAAGGTCGCCCCAGCATTGCGCAGTCCAAATGGCATGACTTTAAATTGATATAGGCCCAGATGGGTGATCATGGCAGTCTTTGGCTTGCTATCCTCATCCATGGCAACCTGCCAGTAGCCACTCTGCAGGTCAAGGGAGCTGAAATATTTTGCGCCTTGCAACGACTCCAGGATCTCATGTATGAGGGGCATGGGATAGGCGTCATGCTGGGTTTTGGCGTTCAAGGCCCTGTAGTCCACACAGAATCGGGGTGTTCCGTCCTTCCTGGGTGTCAGAACAACAGGAGAGGCCCACGGAGATGTTGATGGCTCTATCACTCCGGTGCTGATCATTTTTTTGATTTGTTCTTCGATTATTTCTTGTTTTTGACTGGACCCTCTGTAAGCTCGCTTCCTCACAGGCATATCATCCATGGTGGTGATTTGATGTTTAATTACCCTGGTGGCCCCAGTAGTCTCAGTCCACACAGTTGGCCACTTCTGCAGCAGTGGTCGCACCACCTCAGGTTGGGATTCGAGGAGGGGGATGGCAGACTGATTAACTCGGGGTTCTTCATTTATGGCCATGTAAAAATTAATGGAGGAACCAGGGTGAGTCCAGCGAAGCATTTCTCTGCCTTTGGGGAGAAATTTGAATTCTCTCCCTCCGGGCATGACATACCTCCTGAGATGAGGTTTGAGTACCATTTGTGATGTGGTCATGAAGTCGAGACCTAACAACAAGGGCATACATAAGTGGCCATCAGCTATCACATGAATCTGTAGGGTGCTATGACAGTCATGCAGATTGAGGAGCAGGGTGGCTTTTCCAACTGCTTGGTTTATTTGTCCATTTGCCATGACAAACTTTGGAATGCCGCTTGGCTCCAGAACCTCGCCGCACTTCCTCACAGCCTTCCACAACGTATGACTCATCAGTGAGTACGTGCATCCGGAGTCCCGGACTCCATCTCCTTTAGAGCCGCGCATGCTAATAGGGACCACCAGGAGGGATTGTTCACCCACAGCAGCGGCAAGGTCGGCCCCACTTCGACTCGGCCCATGCTCCATCTTCTTGCCAGATCTTTTTGGAGGGTTGCTTTGTTGGACCCGACTCCAATAGTCTTTACTATTTGTCCAATCCCGTTCAATCAGGGAGCCGACCTTGACCAACTGTTCTACTGTTGTCACGATTCCACGTAGACTACTGGCCAACCTGGGATTGCAGGCACCGTGTATGCGGCGCACGATCTCGGCTTCCTCCATGTCATGTCTCCACTTCAGGCAGAGGGCACGATAATCATATGCGAAATCTCGCAAGCACTGATTAGGGGTTTGAAGATTGGAGTGGAGCTGCATCTCAATCTCGGATTGGTAGTCAGTTGGCAAAAAGGCTTCCAGAAAAGACTGCTTAAATGTAGACCAGCTGGTTATGTTACTGCGGGCTGCCGACCACCAACTCCTGGCAGGACCTTTTAAGACAGCATTGAGGGTTCCCACCAGCTCAGCATCGCTCAGAGGGCGGAGTGCTAAAAAGTTTTCACACTGTTCGATGAAATCGGTGACATCGGCTGAGCCTCTGGACTCTCCAAACTGGGGAAATTCCATCCTGATGGGTGGTCTGGCGGTGACAGCAGGTGTAATGGCGGTGACAGCAGGTGCAGTGGTGGTGACAGCAGGTGCGATGGTGGTGACAGCAGGTGCGATGGTGGTGACAGCAGGTGCGATGGTGGTGACAGCAGGTGCGATGGTGGTGACAGCAGGTGTAATAGGGAAGGTGATGTCTCTGACAGGCGGGTGGTGGCGGACTGGTATGGCGGCTGCAGGAGTGGAGAAGATAGCTGGTCGCCAAAACCTTCGGGTTTTAGCAAGGGTATTTTTCAATTCCTCTCCCCACCTTTCATCTCTTCGACGCAGACATGCTGCGACAGCTTGGTCGAAGTTCTGCACCTTCGTGTCCACATACGCTTTCATCTCTGCCGCCATGGCCTCCATCGCTGCCCTAAGTCCATCCTCCCGGTTAAGGGTGCTGTCGACCGCTTCTGTGAGTCGGTTCTCCAGAATGTCCATTCGTTGTTGCAGCGTTAGAAGTTGCTCCAGGACAGCTTCTGGTTCCACCCCATCCTCTTCCTCTGTTGCCGCATCCTGCCTGGACTGTTCTAAATACATAGAGTCCAGCAAGTTAGTCAGTTCAGCAACACCACTTTGATTGGGCCTGCTGGTGACATGGCGGAAAGGGTCAAGGGGCGGAGTTGAGTCCTGGGCTGAATCAGCAAAGTCCTGTCTGTCATCTTCCTCCATTAGGGAGTGGCTGCTGGTTGACATTGCTCCAATTAAACTAATTATGTGTAAGTATTTATTAACTGTCGCATATGTAAGTGTCTATGTGTGTAAATGTATAAAAATGGTATGTATTTATGTACCAGAAAATGGATGTATATATGTATCAAAATGTAGAAAAAATGGTGACACAATAGGAGTGTGCGTGTCACACTGCTGACTATTTAGGGAAAAAAAGTGAACCAAATATACATTTATATTTTAACAAGACAATTAATAGTTATATACTACTTATTCCCCTTAAAGTGCTTCGCTAAAAACAACGAAAATATGAGCCGCTGATATCAATGATACACTAAGCCCCGCCCCCCGTACGGGCCACCACTCTGTAACAAACGCACCCAAGTTCCCCGGGTGTCTTTGCCACTACGCATTTAAGGAGTCACGGGTGGGACCTGATATTCAGCTGGGAATGATTAATATATTAAATAAACACAAGACATGTATAACTATCAGCCACAAAACGAACAGGCTTATATTTAATATGCCACAAATTAATCCCGCATAGCAAACAACTCCACCCTCCCGTCCATATAACCCGCCAATTTAAATCAAACACCCACACAACACACTCAATCCCACAGCCCAAAGTTCATACAACACATATATTTCCCCAAAGTCCCAAAAGTTACGTACGTGACATGCACGTAGCGTGACATGCACGTACGGGCAAGCGATGAAATGTTTGAAAGCCGCAGCAGTGTACTCACGGTACCGAGACTGCGCATCCAACTCAAAGTCCTCCTGGAAAGAGTCTCTGTTCTCCCGGTTCTCCACAGGCCAATGGAAAGCACACCAAAAATGTCAAAAAGGCGGATTATTCCAAGAAGTGGCTCCGTGGCAAAAAACACTGCGTCTGACAGGTGCTCCAGGTGGTTAGTGACGTCACTTTCCGCTTCCGCCCGGTCTGATAGAACCGGATGCCTTTTATATCCCCACATATTATTTACGTACATATTTAATATTAACATGATTATTAAATACGCCTGTAACAGTTTATAATAAGTAAATGGATGACATAATAAGTATATATATATATATTTATTTTCCCAGCTGAGCACAAGTTAACTGTGACTGGCAATTTATTATATATATATATATATCGATGGACCCCTATGGCCATTACAGTGTGTGTGTGTGTGTGTGTGTGTGTGTGTGTGTGTGTGTGTGTGTGTGTGTGTGTGTGTGTGTGTGTGTGTGGTACGCTGTGAATACTTCCCAAAAATGTAAAACTCAGCATGGACAGATTCGTTTGCCATTGCTTGATAGAATAAGTAGCAAGAGATTAGCAAACAACAACAACAGTGAGGTTGATAGGAGGACTGTCCCAAACCGATATTGATATCAGATATGGGCTTGTGTGTAAAAGGTCTGATATAATATCAAATGTGTGTAAAATGCCAGATACAATATCAGATGTGTGTAAAAGGTCCGATACAAGCAGTCCTGCAGCGTGTTTACTTGTGTGTGATATCATGTGCGATACAAGCAGTCCTGCAGCGTGTTAACTTGTGTGTGTGATATGTGTGATACAAGCAGTCCCGCAGCGTGTTTACTTGTGAGCGATATCATGTGCAATACAAACAGTCCTGCTGTGTGTTAACTTGTGTGTGTGATTCTGTATGTGCGATACAAGCAGTCCTGCAGCGTGTTTACTTGTGTGCAATATAATGTGTGATACAAGCAGTCCTGCAGCTTGTTTACTTGTGTGTGTGATATGTGCGATAAAAGCAGTCCTGCAGCGTGTTTGTGTGCGATATCATGTGAGATACAAGCAGTCCTGCAGCGTGTTTACTTGTGATATCATGTGTGATACAAGCAGTCCTGCCGCGTGTTTACTTGTGTGTGATGTGTGTGATACAAGCAGTCCTGCAGCATGTTGACTTGTGTGTGGGATATGTGCAATACAAGCAGTCCTGCAGCGTGTTTATTTGTGTGCAATATCATGTGAGATACAAGCAGTCCTGCAGCGTGTTTACTTGTGATATCATGTGCGATACAAGCAGTCCTGTCGCGTGTTTACTTATGTGTGATACAAGCAGTCCTGCAGCGTGTTTACTTCTGTGTGATATCATGTGCGATACAAGCAGTCCTGCAAGGTGTTTGCTTGTGTGTGATATCATGTGCGATACAAGCAGTCCTGCAGCGTGTTTACTTGTGTGTGATATAATGTGTGATACAAGCAGTCCTGCAGCGTGTGTACTTGTGTGTGTGATGTGTGCAATATAAGCAGTCCTGCAGCATGTTTATTTCTGTGCAATATCATGTGAGATACAAGCAGTCCTGTAGCGTGTTTACTTGTGATATAATGTGCGATACAAGCAGTCCTGACACATGTTTACTTGTGTGTGATATGTGTGATACAAGCAGTCCTGCAAGGTGTTTGCTTGTGTGTGATATCATGTGCGATACAAGCAATCCTGCAGCGTGTTTACTTGTGTGTGATATCATGTGTGATACAAGCAGTCATGCAGCATGTTTACTTGTGTGCGATATCATGTGCGATACAAGCAGTCCTGCAGCGTGACGACTTGTGCAAAGGTATACAGTTAACATCTAAATGTCCTCCAATAAACACACAAGGTTGCTCTTTTCTTCTATTTTAGTCAAGTCATTTACAAAAGGTAAACATGGTAGGTTATCGCAGCTACACAACAGCTAAGCACACAAGCTAGACATACGCAACAATATTGCAGTGTAAAACAGCACATTTGTCAATATAAACATAATTATAGTTGTATATTACTACACATACAAATTCTCCAAGGCACAAGCGTATTAGAAAGTATCCAGTGTCCGCATCATTCAACTTGCTGCGTCATGAGGTTAACTTCATGAATTATTGTGGCAACTCGGTGTCGCCCAAAAAAAATGACCACACCACTTCAATTTAAAGACAGCATAAGTCTATCCAAGACAGTTAATAATAAACCGGTTAGTGTTTTGCATACCGAGCATTGATTTATGTTTGACTTATTTCACTTCATCAAACCTTGTCAAACATTCCCCACTACAAAATAATACAGGTATGCGCTATGATTCCTGCTGATATTGTATCAAATCAGTATTGGTATCGGCCAAAACTCAAGGGTATCATGTCGGAAGTGAAAAATTACTACATTTATAAGACTAATACTAACACAAATGTCCACAAATACAAGTATAAGAATTTAGGAATATATTAATGAATTAAAAAAACTGGTGACAATGCTAGTTTTAAGTCATGTATATAGTTCAGGTCTGAGTCGTCAGCTTGGGTACTGAATCTGGTTCTTTTTTGGAACTGACTGAATCCCGCCAGTCCCATCGGGCACCGATTGACGTAAAATACAACGATGTCATGTTACAGTACCTGGGTTGTGCGTGACGTCGCGCCCAATTGTTGACTCTTCGCACTTTGGCACGTGGCGATCACTCCAGCAGCACTGAGAGCGGACTACCTTTAGGTAATGTTGCAATTTTCAATGCTAACAAATAAATTGACTCAAAAAAACGCTCAAACGTAAATAAAATTAGGCTCAACTGTTGAAAACACGCACGAGCTTGATGTTAATATACAAACCCCGTTTCCATATGAGTTGGGAAATTGTGTTAGATGTAAATATAAACGGAATACAATGATTTGCAAATCCTTTTCAACCCATATTCAGTTGAATGCACTGCAAAGACAAGATATTTGATGTTCAAACTCATAAACTTTATTTTTTTTTTGCAAATAATAATTAACTTAGAATTTCATGGCTACAACACGTGCCAAAGTAGTTGGGAAAGGGCATGTTCACCACTGTGTTACATGGCCTTTCCTTTTAACAACACTCCGTAAACATTTGGGAACTGAGGAGACACATTTTTTACGCTTGTCAGGTGGAATTCTTTCCCATTCTTGCTTGATGTACAGCTTAAGTTGTTCAACAGTCCGGGGGTCTCCGATGTGGTATTTTAGGCTTCATGATGCGCCACACATTTTCAATGATAGACAGGTCTGGACTACAGGCAGGCCAGTCTAGTACCCGCACTCTTTTACTATGAGGCCACGTTGATGTAACACGTGGCTTGGCATTGTCTTGCTGAAATAAGCAGGGGCGTCCATGGTAACTTTGCTTGGATGGCAACATATGTTGCTCCAAAACCTGTATGTACCTTTCAGCATTAATGGCACCTTCACAGATGTGTAAGTTACCCATACCTTGGGCACTAATACACCCCCATACCATCACAGATGCTGGCTTTTCAACTTTGCGCCTATAACAATCCGCATGGTCCTTTTCCTCTTTGGTCCGGAGGATACGACGTCCACAGTTTCCAAAAACAACAATTTGAAATGTGGACTCGTCAGACCACAGAACACTTTTCCACTTTGTATCAGTCCATCTTAGATGAGCTCAGGCCCAGCAAAGCCGACGGCGTTTCTGGGTGTTGTTGATAAACGGTTTTCGCCTTGCATAAGAGAGTTTTAACTTGCACTTACAGATGTAGCGACGAACTGTAGTTACTGACAGTGGGTTTCTGAAGTGTTCCTGAGCCCATGTGGTGATATCCTTTACACACTGATGTCGCTTGTTGATGCAGTACAGCCTGAGGGATCCAAGGTCACGGGCTTAGCTGCTTACGTGCAGTGATTTCTCCAGATTCTCTGAACCCTTTGATGATATTACGGACCGTAGATGGTGAAATCCCTAAATTCCTTGCAATAGCTGGTTGAGAAAGGTTTTTCTTAAACTGTTCAACAATTTGCTCACGCATTTGTTGACAAAGTGGTGACCCTCGCCCCATTCTTGTTTGTGAATGACTGAGCATTTCATGGAATCTACTTTTATACCCAACCATGGCACCCACCTGTTCCCAATTTGCCTGTTCACCTGTGGGATGTTCCAAATAAGTGTTTGATGAGCATTCCTCAACTTTATCAGTATTTATTGCCACTTTTCCCAACTTCTTTGTCACGTGTTGCTGGCATCAAATTCTAAAGTTAATGATTATTTGCACCAAAAAAAAATGTTTATCAGTTTGAACATCAAATATGTTGTCTTTGTAGCATATTCAACTGAATATGGGTTGAAAAGAATTTGCAAATCATTGTATTCCGTTTATATTTACATCTAACACAATTTCCCAACTCATATGGAAACGGGGTTTGTACATTGGCTTTGGTGTTGACATGCTACTGACTAGCATTAGCGATTTTACATTTGTTTACAAATTTGTTAAAGAAAACTACAACTAAAATGCACGTTACCATCAAACAGCTGCTGCGTAATAAGTACAACGCTTACAGTATTAACACATTTAGAGCGCAACAGACAGCAAAGACTGCACTGACTTGCCAACACACCACAAACTATACACTACTGCCATCTAATGTCTTGGACTGGCAAATGAGACTCAGAAATGTCATAATAAAAAAAGACAACAGTTCATTTTTAAATGTTGCAATAAAAAATGAAATTTTATTATCAAAAACAATTTATGTTTTTTACACACACAAAAGTGTGTTGGAATTGATTCCCAGGTAGCACGAATCAGAATTAAATGTGAACGGTAGCCATCCCTATTATTGTGGAAATCCAAAAGCATCTTCAGATGTAAGATATTTAATGTCATATATTCAACGTTAGCAGCAAGTACATTTATGTTTGCGCATGCCTCAGTGACTTTGCTTTCTGGAACTCTTGACAAAATGCCACTTTAGCCCCGTAGTCTATGCACATGAAAGTGTGTGTAAATGTGTGTAAGTGTGTACACTGTAAATCCATATTCTGCACACAGGAATACTTGAAAATAAAATGTCCTCATGTGAACTTAATCACTTCTTTCAAAGTCATACATATATATATATATATATATATATATATATATATATATTGAAAGATGTATATATATCTTCATATATCCATATTTTGTGTTACTTATTAATTTTCATAGTCATATTACATATAGCTAATGTTCCATATTGTACTCTTTGCTTTTCTTTTCATCCCATGACAAAGTGCTCGCACTTGGGCCGGCCTTGAAGTAGAAGGCAGAGAGGAGGAATTCCTCCTTCCTGTGCTTCCCAGGCCGACTCAAGATAAGAGACAATGAGCATGTGTTTGAGGTGAGACAAGTGAGGGCGGGGGGAGATACTGAAGAGGAGAGGGCTTTCCGGGAAGTTTTCAGATCAACTGGGGCTGCGCATTTGTATGTGTTGTTCGAGGCTGGTCTCATTATTGCCAAAGCTTTGACAATAAAATTACAAAATACCTATTATGTGCTTGGTGGTACGTTTGAGTTCAGTTGATATGTCATTAAGGAACTTGGGACTGACCAGCGTTTTACATCCCACTTGGAGGAACATCTGGTCAAACGCAACAATTTGGGGGCTTCGTCCGAGATGACACGCTGACAATTGGACCTTCTCTTGCAATCTTCTGGACAGACTCACATGGCCAAAACATAATTCAAGGTAAGCAGAACCTTTCTTTTTAGATAAAATCTGCATTAGGAGTCTGCCCAGAAGTCTGTAAGTTAAACACTGCTTTGTACCCCAGACACAGAATGGTGATTTTGATAGATTGATTGCATTTTTGCCGAGCCTGCCATTGCATTAAAATTGTAAATAAGTGGTCAACTCACGTCATTGTGTCTCGATTACCGTGACGGGCAGTTTCATTGACGAGTGAACTAATAGTTGGGTGTGGCTCACCCTGGGTAGTTGGTCGCCGCCTAAAAGAGTAACGGGTTGGATGCCCATCATATGGTACAGTAAATACTCCCCGGTTGTGAGATCCCTGTTGACATTTTTATGTGCACACAAATTAAGGATGGGTCGGAGGCCATTTGTAAAATACAATAAATACTCCCTGGTTGCGAGTTCCCTACGGCATTAACGTGTGCGTTAAAATTAAGAAACGTACGGGAGGAGGCCCTTCTGTACCATATGATAAATTCCACGGCTGGAGGCCATTTGTAATAAATACAATAAAGATTCCCCGGTTGTGAGGTCCCGGCGACACTTTAGTGTGCGCTAAAATTAAGGAAAAATAGACACAATGGCCAAGGAGTGTGACAGAAAAGAATGTGATGACGGCTGGGGAAAATGTGATGAATCATTACTGTTTAATAATCCATTGAATGCACTGTTGTCGACAATGGAATTAGCAGGTAAAGTTTAAAAAGAAAAAAAAAAAAAAAAGAAAAAAAAAAAAAAGAAAGAAAAGAGAACGTTCCTTGAAAGGGTTAAGAGGGAGTTTACAATACTCGAAAAGTTGTGAACTCAAACGTCTGGTAAAATAAAAAATAAAATAAAAAAGTAACTGGAAGTTTTATGGTAAAGTGAAACGCAGAGAGAGTGCTTACGTGTGCGTGGGTGTGTGTGCGTAGGGCTGTAGGCACTTGCTTGTGTGTGCGTGAGTGCTTACACGTGCATGTGTGTGTGGGTGCGCTGGTGAAAATGGTCAAGAAAAAAAAAAAAGGGCAGGGTTGGTGCTCGAGAATTTAAGAGTTTAGCGTATGATAAAAGTAAACGGGGATTACGTGGAAAAACGAAATGCAGCAAAAGAAGCGATGATTAATGAGACAAATAGGACAGACTAGACTGATTGGTGTTTTGCCTGCCGCGCATGCGCAAGACAATTCAAACGACCCGCCCAGACTTTGACTAGGCCACCGCCTCCTACTCCAGTGAGAAGGAGAGAGAGAGAAAAAGAGAGCAGGTGAAGGAAGATTGAGGGTGAAGAGGATGGTTTGAGAAAATATGGGAAAAGGATGTTTATAACCTTACGTTATGTGAATGGTTTCTAGGAGAACAGAAAATAGAAACATTGTGTGAAGTGTAAGGAAGAGATGGATACAGGATGTTGGTTGTAAAGGAAAACGAAAGTGAAAAAAAGATGAGAAAGTGACAAATGAAGGTATTCGTAAATGGTATGCTGTTGATTGTGGTTAGCTGCAAGTTTGTTTATTTGTTTGTTTGTTTAGTTGTTTGAATGAAATGGGAAGAAATCAATAGGAGACTTTAGAAGCATTTTGTATCGTTGTGTTTCCACACAAGATGGCAAAAATACAGAACAACAAGTAGGATTAATGGCTGAATCTTCGACCTCACCGATAACACCATACGTTACAAACATAGCTACTGCTATGCGCAGTCTCTTTCCTCAAGATGAGGATGATAAGGCTAATGACAGAGCAGCAAGGAAGCAACTCCTTAATTTACAGATCGCTGAAAATAAAAGGTTAAAAGAACCAAAAGGTCAAAGATCAGCTAGGATATATTCAGCAGTGGGTGACCTTGCTTTTGAGTTCCAACAGGTGGAGGAAAGAATCCTCAACAGACGTGCGACCAGACGGTTGGACTCGGGTGGTGGACAACACGATGCTTCAAAGCCAGTCCGGGGTGGAAACTGTTTCGGCTGTGACCAGCCTGGTCACTGGAGTCGTGAACATTTTCGAACGGGAAAGGTTCCGTAGTGCCAACAAACGAACACAAAAGCGTGGCAAAGGACGCCCACCGCAGGAGCCCCAGCAGGAGATACAGACTGGCCCCCTGCTGGACATGAGTGTCAACGACAATGTTATCAGTTCGTGATTGACACTGGCGCCACCCATTCGATTCTGAATGCAGAGGTACCAAAGAAACTGTGTGCTTCCTCTTTAAAGGTCGAAGGCTTCACTGGGGTCACAAGGTTACCTGTCACCAAACCACTTCCGGTTCAGATTGCTGGACCTCCTTTACAGACTGTACCCTGACATTCAAATCGCACAGAAGGAACATTCCTGGTGTTACCTGACGGCTTAACCACCAAGCTGCGACACCACTACCAAGGCTCCTACCACAGCCTGAAACAACAGGAATGGCTGACATCCAACTGCTCTAACAGTGAAAACCCTGACTGGCTGAGATGCTTCCGTGTGTTCTGCCACCCGACTCGCCATATGTTATGATCACCAGTTAGACACTCATACCAGGAGACCTTTAACTCCTCTGTATATTTATATATGTTGGAACTCAAGGTGTGGTTGCTCATGTTGACCTATCTTTGCAACAGCTAGCATGGTATAAGATGGACACAATTGTGTCCCACATTGTTCACTTGCTCTCTGTCTCGCCTACAAAACCAAAGAACTTAGGTCCAATGATAAGACACGGCGTAGCTGCCAAACATTACACCGACACCCAAATACCACATTTTCAATTGTTTAGGTTTAGCACATAGTTGTGTTAAACACATAACTATGGGCTGCACTTTAGACACCTGTAGGCTACGAGGAGCTAGCAGCTACACAACAGCTGAGCTAAAACGACACATTACACATTTAAGCATATCAAATAATTATAGTTGCTCATTACATACACAAAGTTGCCATGGCAGAAGTCTGATAGAAAGTATTCAGTAACAAACGTGTCCGCATCATTCGACTTTCTACAACATGAGCTTGACTTAATCAATTATTGGGGCCACCAGGTGTGGTAAAATTTCAAAATACTATTGCTAAAGCATCCACCATAAGGGTAGTATTTTTCTTGTATTTGTGACAATATAAATATGAGCATATGTTGTTACTTTCACCATATTGAATACGTTACATAAAAGTTAGGGTTTAGTTGAGTTGAGTTATTTGTGATATTGCTAAGGGGTCCCCTGCCCTAACAACACCCCCCAGTGGACCACAGAGGCTAAAGAGACTATCATTGACCTCAAACATGACTTGTCCTCCGCTACTTGGCTATTAGTTGACCTTTTTCTTAGATGTTTCTGAAAGTGATAGTATTACTAACACAGTCCTTTTTTCAGAAACAGAAGGGGGTGAGTGAGGGTAGATACAGACTCCTTGGAACAAAATCGACAATCATCCGACTCTGACACATTCCATAGTTTTAACATTTTTCCCGTGGGTAAGAAGTTATAACTAATTTTAATTTGAAAATAACGATTTTACACATCGATAGTACTTTAGTAAATCAAATTTAGAATATGGAGGAGGTGAGGGTGAACCATGTATAGTCTTTGATTTCACTGATATGATCAATACGGTACAAGGGAAAAGGTACGTACTGACTTGTGTTGACAATCACAGTGGTTGGCCGGAAGCAACAACAGCCTCAAAAGAGGATGCAACCAGTAATTAAATGACTTGTGAATGACCTAGTACCCCGACATGGTTTCCCCAAAAAGATTAGGTCAGACAACGGCAACCATTTAAAAAAAACAACAAAAAAAAACTCACTTAGCCTTGGTCGAAAAGGCTTTCGGACTAGAACACAGGTTTGGGGTACCATCCTGAGTCCCAAGGTAAGGTTGAAAGGATGGACCAGAACATTAAAAACTAATTGGCTAAAATCTGTGCACAGACCAAATTTAATTGGATTGACATGTTGCAATTAGCGTTAATGATCATTCGAAGGTCCGTGAATAAAACTGTTTTACCGCCCTTTGAGTTTTTTCACCCTATGAGCTGCATACAGGTCAGCCCAGGACCAGCAGCCGCCATGGAAGGAGGACTCAGCGTAAAACCAAAATGGTATTTTACACAAAAAATGCAGAATTTGTGTGCCAGTTCTTCTGTACAGATACGAGGATGACAGCCCGCCACTCCAGATTCCCTTCCGGCCGCTGAGAGGGTCAAGATCTAGGTCATCAAACGCAAGTGGACGGAGCCCAGGTGGACTGGTCCCTTCAAGGTCGTGGAACGGACGTCTCACGCCCTTCGACTAGCTGGTAAAGGGGACACCTGGTACCACCTCTCCCTCTGCACTCCTGCTGAAGAACCTGACAGATCACCAGCGGATATCATTGCTGACATAGCCACATCATCTGCCCCACTCGACCCCCTAGCAGTGCCTTTTGAGCCTGAGGCAGCTGAAGAAGAACGGGAGCAGAAAACGACTCATTTTTAGTGTGTGTGTTAACGAAGTAACACACATAAGGGGTGACCGTGCTAGTAACCTCTCCCCCTCTAGGTCATAGAAGAGCGAGGCTTTAATTACACACACATAATCCTACAGCCCAGAAGACGACGCTGAGAGAGAGATTTTCTACCTATATTACTCTTTTTAACTTCTATATTGTATATCCTTATTTGAGACCAGCCT
Organism: Entelurus aequoreus; assembly: GCF_033978785.1. Taxonomy (NCBI): domain Eukaryota; kingdom Metazoa; phylum Chordata; class Actinopteri; order Syngnathiformes; family Syngnathidae; genus Entelurus; species Entelurus aequoreus. Next base: position 86,681,082 of record NC_084736.1, read on the forward strand.
TTATACTCGAAGTTATCCAATTTCTCTTGCTTGTTTTCAGCATAACTATCTGTGTCGTTATATTAAGTGAAAAGTTTGATGTTTATCCCCGTTTCGTTACCTGAATTACTCTGATTTTGATAGACGAAAAGCAGGATGTTACGCCCAGAAGTATTTCCTGACGGATTGGTGTTTAGGCTTGTTCTACTGTTCTTGTGCCTCAGTCCTTCCTTCCCGATGACAGTGACTGACAAGTGTCTTAGAACATACAGCGGACTTTAAATAGACTGGGTAAAAGGGGATAGCAATACTTATTTTTTGACCTGTGCAGTGTGATTAATTACGGGGGACACAATAGCTATTACCGTGGTAATAACCTCTATATTTGTGACGACTCAACCCTGAACCATTGGTGTCGGATGCAGACAACATACGCTGGTAAGTGGTGCCCATCGTCCCTTTTATGTTGTTTTGGGGGTTGACCTGACTGATACAGACTCTAAAGGAATTATTAAAATTAATGTCCTTGAGAGGGCGTTAACTACCTCTACACCCTCTGTAGCACCTAAAGTACCACTCCACCTTGGTGGTGTTTCAAAGGCTCTCACATCTGTGCGTGCTAATGACATCACCACCGAAGGCCTGGTAACTTTGACCTTAGGAGCGGGTACAGGTAAACCTGTGGCTCAGGTGGATGCCAAAACCTGGGTGACTGTGTTGCTTGTTCCGCTGGACGTCCTTTTCCCCACACTTACCCCGCCCCTTTTAAGTTGACTGACATAAATGGCTCAAACTGTCTTATTTCCTTGTTCTCTGAACCCATGCCACCGGGGTGCGATTTGTTGGCTAGTGTGTACCCTCCTGTTGACAATTCCACCCGACTTCTTCCATTTGTGGCCCAAAAGCTGAATTACACATGTTTTCAATTCAAAGGACCCTCTTCGTCCCCCAACAAATTGGGTGACATTAACCCTTCCTGATGCACCACACTGATAGATGGCTCAAGGATAGGCCCTTGGGCACGAGCTGACTTATTCTGGTATTGTGGGGAGCACAGATTGTACATTAGAATCCCAACGTTATCCGTAGGGCTTTGTGCTATGGTTAGACTGGTGACCCCACTCACCCTAGTGGGTACCAAATTAACTCCCCTTGTAACTCCTGTCTCAGCGGCCTCTCTAACTTCTTGCCGATGCCGCCATGTTTTATCTCGGAGGAGTGTAAAGGGCTCCTTTGATCTGATGAGAAACCCTGATGGTGTTTACTTTGATGCAATTGGACAACCAAGAGGGGTCCCCTCACAACACAAATTGTGGTGTGAATCCCGTGCAGGTTTCGAGAACCTTCCTATCATTGGTGCTATTTTCCCTGTGACTGCTACTAAAAATGTAGAACGCATTAACTATGTTTTTTATAATCTGTTGAGACTGACCAACCTGACTCGTGACGCCGTTGAGGGACTTGCTGAACAACTTGCCCCGACCTCCCTCATGGCCATCCAGAACCGCATAGCCCTTGACCGCATCCTAGCCAAGGAAGAAGGTGTGTGTGTGCAATGTTTGGTGACCAATGCTGTACCTTCATTCCTAACAATGCTGCCCCCGATGGCTCGGTCCAGAGCGCCTTAGAAGGCCTCAGAGCCTAAGAACTTACTGAAGTTTCCGGTGTCTCTGACCCCTTTAAAGATTGGCTTCATAACACCTTTGGCAGGTGGTCTGACCTAATTAAGTCGGGCCTGGTCTCCATTGGAGTTTTCTTGGCCGTCATAACCTCATGCGGATGCTTTATTGCCCCTTGTGCTAGGTCTCTATGCACCCGCATCATTGTTAGAGCTGTCAAAGGTCAACCCCACCCTGGTTCTGGGCTTGCTATGTCACTGAAGGGGGTCAAGCATAGTGGTGACTTTCAGGGACTGTTAGTTTCCTTCCCTGACAATGACGACATTAACGTTGACTCCCTCCTTCTCTCTCCCATGTAACTATGGTTTGATTGTTTATCGATAGCTTGCTCGAAAACCAAAACAGCACCTACTTTAATGTAGGGCGTGCTTTAGAGGTGTTGCTCTCGTAGGAGAGATCTTTTGGATAAGATCTGAAGGGGGAATTGAAAGATGTATATATATCTTCATATATCCATATTTTGTGTTACTTATTAATTTTCATAGTCATATTACATATAGCTAATGTTCCATATTGTACTCTTTGCTTTTCTTTTCATCCCATGACAAAGTGCTCGCACTTGGGCCGGCCTTGAAGTAGAAGGCAGAGAGGAGGAATTCCTCCTTCCTGTGCTTCCCAGGCCGACTCAAGATAAGAGACAATGAGCATGTGTTTGAGGTGAGACAAGTGAGGGCGGGGGGAGATACTGAAGAGGAGAGGGCTTTCCGGGAAGTTTTCAGATCAACTGGGGCTGCGCATTTGTATGTGTTGTTCGAGGCTGGTCTCATTATTGCCAAAGCTTTGACAATAAAATTACAAAATACCTATTATGTGCTTGGTGGTACGTTTGAGTTCAGTTGATATGTCATTAAGGAACTTGGGACTGACCAGCGTTTTACATCCCACTTGGAGGAACATCTGGTCAAACGCAACAATATATATATATATATATATATATATATATATATATATATATATATATATATATATATATATATATATATATATATATATATATATATATATATATATATATATATATATATATATATATATATATATATATATATATATATATATATATATATATATATATATATATATATATATATATATGTAACCAGGATGAGAGAACTGGTTCAATCAGTATGTCAACTCTCTTGACTTATGCCCAGACGCAGATAGATAGATAGATAGATAGATAGATAGATAGATAGATAGATAGATAGATAGATAGATAGATAGATAGATAGATAGATAGATAGATAGATAGATAGATAGATAGATAGTACTTTATTGATTCCTTCAGGAGAGTTCCCTCAGGAAAATTTTAAGTGAGGAATAATCTCCCTTTTATTTATTATTATTATTATTATTTTTTTATTTTTTTGTCTCCCTTTCTCTCTCCTTTCCGCCTCTGTCTATCTCTGGCCTCGTATGGATGTGTGTGTGAATGTGTCTGTTTTTGTCGTCTTACTTGTTATATGTTTGTGCCATATGTCCCTTGTTGGTTTGACCTGAGTGGGGTGGGAGGGTGGGTGGGTGGTTTGGGTTTTAAGGGAAAGGGTGTGAAGAATTTACTGACTTTAAAATTGTACTGAATCGACTTGCACTTTTTTCTGTCTATTTGAAAATGTCAATAAAAAGAGTTGGATTAAAAATGCCCCTGTACCAACTTTTGTGCCATGTGTTGCTGCCATTAAATTCTAAGTGAATGATTATTTGCAAAAATAAATTAAGTTTCTCAGTTCAAACATTAAATATCTTGTCTTTGTAGTTTATTTAATTGAATATAAGTTGAAAAGGATTTGCTAATCATTGTATTCTGTTTTTATTTACAAATTACCCAACGTGCCAACTTTACTGGTTTTGGGTTTTGTATATTGTATTGTATTTTTTATTTCAAATGTAACCCTCCTGTGAATATGACCCCCTCAACTATTAAGGCAGAAAGGAAATGACACAAGCATGGAAAAAACTTGAACAATGTAAACAAAACCCTAAAATTTGATTGAACAACAATAACCTCTTAAATTAAAGGTGCACAAATAAGAAATATGTAAGAAATATTTAATAAAGTGTAACAAAATAGTGCAAGAGAAACCTGACAAGAACTATTTTCTGCAGGTTTAGTGCCAGGAAGTTACAGCTGTGCTCTAAAGGGTGAGCGTGGCTAATAGGCTAGTGACTAACTGTCAAAAAGGGCTTTAGTTTTTGAGATACCCCTACCGGAGGTAGAACAATATCTAACAATGTTTTTCCTCATCTCTAAGGTCTCCCATATATGAAATGGGTTCTTAGGTTAAAATATTTTACTGCAAACATTGTTAAATTGATACATATTGTCATACACCCCAAACTTAAAAAAGAACAAAAATACAGCCTGGCCGTATGGGAGTTAAGCCATATAAACTCATGTAGATTAATAACACAAGCTCTGACAGCTTTGAAACTTGACATAATTGTGGTCAGGAAGTTGCTTTACCTATTAGAAAAAACTGGATGTGAATATCTTGATGTGTGTAACATATAGAGACCTTTGAACACTTGCCTAAAATAAGCAGACATACAAAAAATGAATATCTATGCAGAATATTCTCATTTACTTTGTAGTTGCTTTGCCAGGGATTGTCATAAACACACACATCATGGCTTTTTGGAAAGATGGGGCTGTGCTGAATCCAGTGATACCAAATATATGAATATAGCATGTATAGTCAGTGTGTTACATCACTAAGTGTATGAGGTGTCCCAAATGAAAAAAAGTGAAACATTGACACATGGTTGTGATGAATACAGCAATGCCAAATATGTAAATACTATGCATTATCATTTATCACTAAATATATAAACTGTCCCAAATAAAAGAATATGTTGCATTGCATAACAATGTATTGTACTGTACCGTTTGACATCACCGGGGGATGAGGCACACAGCTCATACTCAACATAATCAAGTCTCCACAGCCCATTATCAATGGTGACAAGAATGTTGACCGATTCAATGTTACTGCAAAGTAAGTCACTAGAGGTAAGCGCTACTCTTTATTTATGATGCATTAAATAATAGTATATTTCACATGACACCATATACAGTTAATATGGAAAAAAATATCCAGCAGAATCAGTTTAAATTTAAATAGAACACCTTAAAAAATATCTACAACCACTTGAATTTATTTTTGGTCAAGTCATTACTGCATAATGGAACATAATAGTGTTAGTTGTCCAAACCAGTAGAGGGCAGTATTGCCTGCACTGCTTACTTCACTCCCTTGGTGGTGTTCTACAGTGGTCTACAGTGAACTGGCTAGGCTACTCCTCCTGGGTGGATCCAGCTGTAGCTATCTACATCATTGTCTTCATGTATATTTTCCTAACCTGACAGGTAAATCATTGCAAATACTATGTCATGTGAAAAGGACATCTCTCTCAAACTCTCAAACTTCCTCCAAGATGGTGCAAAGCAGAATGCCGTCTTTATTGAACAACGTCTGACAAAATCAAAAAGAACAAAGAGCTTCTGGGACCCAGAGAAAAGAAACCAATGTGCAACCTTCAAGGACATGAAAACATCAGCTGGAGTTAGTGTATCTAGACAGGTTCACATGGACTCAGATGTGCTCTTTCGAAGGTTACTTGCTGTTTCCAAACAAAGAGAGGTGTCCATGGAGACTGTGATGTCTCACGAACTCGCTGCTGTCCCACCATCTTTGTTTTATGATGATGGAAGCATGAGGAAGACCACAAAAGCTGACCTTGCTAAGAAACTGGAGTCTGTCGTTGAAGAGACACAGCAGCTGCCCAGTGTTAAAGAACCATCAGCATATCTCATCGATGGCATGGCTCTAATGCAGAGTCTCCATGATCCAAGCTTCCAGACCTTCAACGATCTTGGTGAATGTATCTGGAATAAGATCAAAATGTTAATGGGAAAGGAAGGCATCAGCTGTGTTGTTTTAGTGTTTGACAGATATGATCATCAACACTCGGTCAAAGACCTTGAAAGACAAAGAAGAGGTACCATCCAAACCAGCAGGACACATATTATCACAGGACAAGCACACGTTCCAAACTACAGGAAATTCCTGAGGATCAGTGGGAACAAGGCTGCTTTATGTAGCTTTGTCAGCAATTACATAATGAAGGCTGGGCCAGAGAGAATCTCGTCAGAGAACACAGTCATATTGGCAGGTGGCTTTGACAATGGTGAGGAGGTGAAGAGGGTTAGGAAGTCAGGTGTTGACTGTTTGAAAGATCTTTACAGTGACCAGGAGGAGGCTGACACAAGGCTGGTGTTACATGCAATACACCTTGTGGAGTCCTTCTCGTCTCATTGTCAAATGTGACGATACAGACGTACTGGTTCTGCTTGTGTACTATGCAAGCAAAGGGATGTTTGGATCCTCACAAGTCTTCATGCATTCTGGACATGCCCTAAAGGAAAGATTTGTCCCAGTTTGTTCAATTGCTCAGAGTCTTGGAGCAGCTCTTTGTGAGTGTTTACCTGCATGCCACGCCCTCACGGGTTGCGATAGTACAAGCAGCTTGTACAGAATTGGAAAGACCACTGCTTTCACAAGACTGAAGACCCATCTGACTGACTTAAAGGAAATGGCCAAGTTTGGACTGTCTGGAAATCTAGACGAAGCTTTGCCTGTGGCAAGAAAATATGCCCTCCTCCTGTATGGCCAAAAGAAAAAGGAGAATGGCTGTCCTTGTACCAACCTAGATGAGCTGAGGTACACACTAACATCTACCACAGATTCTTCAGCAGCAAATCTACCCCCAACAGAAGACGCCTTTGAGCAACATGTGTTCAGAGCCTTATACCAAACAGCAGTTTGGCGTCACAGCCATCAGGCTAAGCCTCATCTCTGGAACCCAGTTGGTAGAGGATGGAGGCTCAGACAGGATTGAACCTATCATGTTTCAGAAGGCACCAGCACCTAAAGAAGTTCGAGACATCACCCACCTGTACTGTAAAGATGGAAAATGCAATGAAACTGTAGTGGATTGTCTGAAGCTTAAGCAGGCAACAAAAGTAGTTTAGTACAACAAATTTATTTACCCATTATCAGAAGTGCAGGTTGAATTGAGTTGGCCGTGCAGACAAACCACAAGTTACTCCGGAGCCAACAAGACACACACAAGCCAAAATCACTCCCCAGTTCCGGTCTTCTGCCATTTTTTATATGTCTGTTGTGCGTCATCGTTCCTTATCGAGTGCGTCAATTTCTTGTTTGCTTTTCCTATCTGTTCCATAACAACTCAAATCCTTTAGACAGTCAACACATTCTGTAGACAGGTTGGCACGACTTAATATTCACTTTTGTCCCACAACTGGTCCATTCAATGGCACAAAATACAAGAGTATTGAAAATGAGCGGACATTCTTAAAAGACAAGAAATATAGGTCAAAAGGTCAGAAATTCTACTACATACCCGCCTTCCAGGGTCTTAAGACCCTGGACCAAAACAATTTCTGATATAGACCACTAACTTAAATCTCTACCGCAGATAGAGGCAAAAACCTCAATGTTTTTATACGAGGCAAAAATTCCGTCTATGACCCTCCTTCAGAGCGATCGCTGTTACCAGCCTGCAGTAAAACCATCTCACAGAACACAATTAGTGGCCTACCCTTTGATTTAGTAAAGGAATAACAAATACTTTGATCATGAACATCATTGAACATAAATAGATGAATGTATATAGACTTATGACTGTAAGACATTTGCAAAAATATTTTTCCCGGCATTTTCAATGGATGTAGTTACCAATATAGTTAATTACCAATTAATTTTGAACACACAACTGAATTTCGTATGAGTCCATGTTCGATTAGTGCTCGTATAGATGGCTCGGTGGTGCCTCAGGCTGGTGGCCTGCCGACACCTCGTTGGGCTTTTGGCTGCCTTGGTGAAGAAAGAGATCCACTCAAACAGTCTGTCTCTGTCTCTTCTTGGGGTGTGGTTCAGTCCATTGGGCAGACTGTTCAGTGGCCGGTGCGTGCTGGCCGAAATTGGGGAAAACTCAGGTAGAGTTGGAGCTGTGGGGGCTTTGGGGAAGGCTGGGGCAGAGTATGGGGCGTGGGGCTTTGGTCCAGGCCCTCGGCTTGCTTCAGGGCCTCCTTCCACAGCTGCTGGAGTCCCGACGGACACATATTGGCTGGCAACCTTAGTCGTTCTCGTCATCGCTGGCAAGGTGTTGTCTCTCCTCTCGGTTCCTACCAGTCAGGTATCGGGTGTTGGTCCTGGATTGGCTTTGACCGTGCCCCTCTTAGCGAGTGCAAGGGAATCTGGAGTGGCTGCTTTCATCCTCAAATCTGCACAGAGGAACTGGCACACAAATTCTACATTTTGCAAACTTACCATTTTGGTCTCATGGTCTTTCCACCTTCCTAGGAAGCTGCTGGTCCTGAGAAGTGCTGATCTTGTGACTGAAGAAGATTAACCTGTTTTCTTAAAATAGGTGCCGTTGTTTGACCTAATCTTTTTGGGGAAACCATGTCGGGATATTACATCATTCACAAAACATTTAATTACTGAATTGGCACCCTCTTTTGAGGTTGGGGTTGCTTTCGCCAACCACTGCAATTGTCAATCTAAATCATTACGTTCCTTTATCCTTGTACCGGATTGATCATATTGATTAAATAAAACCTCAACACGCTCAAATTTGACCCAATCCAAACTCACCTCCCCCCTCTGTCCCTCTCACAGGGACAGTGTTAGTCGTAGTAATAGTAATAGTAATAGTAGTAGTAGTATTAGTAGTTTCAGAAACATCCAAGAAAAAGAAAAGGCAGCTGATAGTCAAGTGCAGCAAGAACAGAGGCGGAGGACAGGTCATGTTTGAGGTCACTGTTCGCTTTTGCAATAGTACTTTGATATTTTACAACACTTAGTGAATTATTGTGGCCTCAATAATTCACTAAATAGTTGTATTTAATTTAGTCTATCTATGATGGGACAATGCACAGAAACATTAAGTTCAGAAACAGATATGTTCTGTACTAGATTATATCTAAATAGCTACTTTCCATCTGTAGTCCCTGGCTACCTAAATTAAGGGGATCCACAAATCAAGCAATAGAATTATGACACTAATTAATCATAATAAATATATACATTCATAATAATCAATAATTAATCAAAAATAATCATACTGTAGCATGTAATCAGATTAAGAGAAATCCTAAAATGCCCCTTCATGGACAAATTCTTAATATACAATACAACCACACCTTATTGACATCATCACACAAAGACAATACATGCTCTTGTTCACATCTGTCATCATTCATAACAACAACCAAGATTTTAACAGCCATACCTCAAAATTTACAACAAAAATGCTCTCATGGATAAATATAATACTCATTAAATTGATGTGTCAACATAATGCCCATCTTAGTGACCGTCTGAGCAGCCTTGATTGCTCCAAAGCCACTTTTTAATTTCAAATTTTCTATTCCTTTTGTTATAACGTGGAGAAGGCTAATTGGTCTGTACATGTTCTGGTCTTCTTTATTTCCTGCTTTATGGATTTAATCATAGTAGCAGTTTCTCGACGTGGTAGGTAAAGTGTTTTCCGTTTAATTTATTTATCAATCGTTGTTATACGAGCAATAATACAACCCTTATATGTTTTTAGGAAGATAGTGTCCGACCCATATATATATCTCTAGGTCGTGAGTCTGATAATGCAGTGAAGATTTTGTTCAATTTTGTTTCATTTGTTAATTCTAAAATTAGTCCATATGAATAAATGACAATCATTTGCACTGATTTTGAGGGACTCTTTATTCAGGGTTTGTACAGACTGGATGAAATGTTCATTAAAATTATTACTTATGTCCAGACTGTCTGCGATAGTAGCGCCATTGATATTTAATGTTATAGTGTTGTTTCTTGTTTGCTCTCTTTCCGTAAGTTTGTATCTGGTTTTCCATAACTTTCTAATGTTCCCTTTTGCAACTCTGATTACTTCTAAGTGAAAGTCAGCCTTAGACTTCCGCATAAACATTGTAACTTTGTTCCTCCAAACTTTTAAATCATACGATTTGTATTTAGACCTGTTATAATTGCTCTTATGAGAGCTGAGTCCTCATGTCTTTATTAGAATCCAAATTGTTTTATTAATCCAATGGTATTTTTATTTTAACTCTTCTTTCTGGTTTTGTATTCGTGTATTTACAGATGTTCTCTTTGATTTTTGTCATCCAATTGTAATTCTAGTAGGGCTGCTTATCATTTGTATCATGTAGAAGCCGTTTATAATATCCTTAAGTTTCTTTCTACGTGTTTTATTTAACCAGTCCAGATTAACGTCCCCCATGACGTTACTTCTTTCATACTATGCTGTTTGAGGATGTCTGAAAATGAATCAAGAAAAATGTCTTTAGCTGTGGTCGGTCGGTATACTACAATTACCTTGAAATACATTTCTGAGGAACATGTAATTTTGATTTCAACATACTCAAATTGATCTACTTTTAATGTTTTCCCTTTCATAAATCATAATTCCTCCCCCCTTTGTCACTCGATCTGTCTTTTCTGTAATCTTGTACCCCGGGACATTAATTAGAACAAAAGTTGTTGTGGGTTTTAACCATGTCTCTGATAGACAAGGTATCCCAGATTAGAGTCTGACAGTAACTGCTGGATTTGTTCAGTATGTTTCCTGTGGTAGAAAGTTTAATAATGCGGACACGTTTGTTACTGAATACTTTCTACAGACTTCTGTCTCTCTGCGACTTTGTGTATGTAATAAGCAACTATAAATATTTGATATGCTTAAATTTTATTTTAGCTCAGCTGTTGTGTAGCTGCTAGCTCTTTGTAGCCTACAGCAGGAATGTCCAAATTCCAACCAATAGCTATGTTTTTAACAGACAACCGAAATAATTGAAAATGTGGTATTTGCGTATCGGTTCAATCAGCGGCAGCTACGCCCTGTTTTATCATTTGACCTAAATTTTTTGGTTTCGTAGGCAGGACAGAGGGAACAATGTGGGTCATTAGTTGTCCATCTTACACCATTCTAATTGTTGTAAGGATAGTTCACATGAGCGGCCATACCTTGAGTCCCACCATATATAAGAGTCAAAAGGCTCCTATTATGAGTCGTCTAATTGGTGATCATACACTTTGGCGGTTTGGGTGGCAGGGCACACGGACGCACCTCCGTCAGCCAGCGCTAGGACAGTTGGAGCAGTCCCCGTCTTCCATTCGTTCCTGGGAGGCGTCCCTATTAGTTGTCCGCTGATGTCGTGCTGTCAGGCAACATCAGGAAGTTCCTTCTGTGCGGTATTGAATTGTCAGGGCACAGTTCGTAAGCAGGTCATTACAAGGTGTGTGCAGGTTGACCACAAAGGAATGCTTCAAAGATTGTGTTGAACATTGTCCGTTGACACTTATGTCTAGCAGGGGTCTGTTTGTATCCTGCTGTTCGTCCTGCTGTCACACCTGTATTTTTTGTGAGCATGTTCTGGCTACAACTTTGGAGCTTGTCTTGTTCAGAGAAGCTGGCAGTCCCCCGGCTGCACATCCTTTCCACCCTCGCTTGACCTAGCACAACCGTGGCTACCACCCAAGTCCGTCTGTATGGTTTTACGTTTTGTTGAGGTTTTTTCCTCCAGAATTTGGAACTCAAAACATGTACACCCATCGTTTTCATATCCTCTCGGTTAGTTCAATTTGCAAATCACGTTTTAAAATTACAGTCTTAACTATCCCATTAATTGCTAATCAAAAACCTTAATTCAAAGATTGTACGTACTACTTCATGCGTATTTAAGTACCCTTTTAATTCACCTAAAGATTATCTATAAGTTAATTTAAACTATCATTTGTCTATCAGTAGGCGCGAGCAAGCTGTCATGCTTGCACTCTGACCTCCTGCTGTGCGTTATACTCTCCAAAACAAAGGAATGTTTTTATTCACGTTTCTCCTTATCTTTCAGCTAAATCTTTTAATCTTTTAACTTTTAACGTCCGTACTGTGTTTATTTTTATTGTCTGCATTTTAATTTTGCTTTTATTTTCTTTCATTTCACTTTGTTGTCTGTGAAGCACTTTGAGTCTTGTCCTTTCCTGGAAAAACGCCACACAAAAAAAGCTGCCCCGCCTTGCCTTGCCTGTCTCCGACTGGTTATCCAACTTAGTCATAACAAACACACAAGGCCATGCTCTAAGCGCCATGCCTAATCACACTTCTCCTTTTTTTTTTTTTTTTTTTAATTTTTTTAACACTTTACATATCGGCTCTTATTCTAATTATTAATGTAGGCTGTTATTTGTAATTATTATTCAACACTATTCACAGCAAACAGTTGTAAAGTTATAGTTATTCGCATTATACTCTCAAAATCTATAGCTAACTGAAAGCTGTTGAGATTTGGTTTGCCTACTTCATCTCAGTGGCCTAGTGGTTAGAGTGTCCGCCCTGAGATCGGCAGTCGCAAGCTCAAAACCCCGGTCGAGTCATACCAAAGACCATAAAAAACTTGGGAGCCAAATCACCAAACATGATTCCCCCACCTCCCAGGGGCAATCACGGGGGATGGGCCAAATGCAGAGGACAAATTCCACCACACCCAGTGTGTGTGTGACAATCACTGGCACCCCAACTTTAATTCTAACTTTATTCTGTCATGCCATTATCCTCTTCTAGCTCAACATCCAGAAGTATGGTGTACTGCAATGTCTAAATAAAACTATAAATTACTCCAAACTAAAATGTCAGACTGCACTTTAAAGTTACTTTTATTAAATTAATTTCCAAACTAACCACCACCACAGCAGACATCTTCCTCAATCCCATCCCAATACTCCCATAAATTAGAAAGGTGTTTCACAACAGTGGTTAAGTAGTTATTTTAAGTAATAGATCTCAATATGTAGAAATTAATAAGACTAAATTTGCCCTAGTGTGTGAATGTTGTCTGTCTATCTATCTGTGTTGGCCCTGTGATGAGGTGGCGACTTGTCCAGGGTGCAAAGTCAAATTGTGACGCCAATTTGTGTAGTGGAAATTGACAGAGTATATGAACTACATTCTTGAGAATAGTAATTGATCATTAATATGTTGGAAGCCGCATATTGAACATATTAAAGAAAATATCCAAATCCATTGCTATTCGGTATAAAGTTAAACACATGCTGAATAAGAAATGTCTGCACATGTTATATTATTCATTTATTTTTCCATATGTAATATTGTTTTGAAGTTTGGGGAAATGTTTATAGAAGAAATATAGACCCAATACTTAAAATTAAAAGGCTCATTTCAATATTACACAAAGCATTATTGTTATGATCATACCAATCCATTTTTTAAGTCATAATGTGTTAAATGTTCAGATAATTTAATTTTAAAACAATTGCAATTATGTTTCCGAGTAAAGAACAACAGCCTTCCAGTTTGTATTCTTAGCTTATTTACCTTATGAGGAGAAAACTATCATTTATGGGGGATATTGATTTTTTAAAATAGGTCAAGTAAAATAAAAATAAAAACACAAATGTATTTCAGTTTTAGGAGTTAAATGATGTACCATCCTCAGTGATGAGCTGAACACATGTAGTTTTTTGTTATGGTTTTGGAGACCCTTGAAAAATAAAGTTTTTTGAACATTCTAAAATATAGTAACAATTACTTTCATCTTTTAACGTTGATGTTCCAGGTAATTTAATGTTCAGTAATTGTATATCATAGGCCAATATAAGCTTTGGCTTCCGCCTATTCTTTTTTCGGTCATTCTTTTTTCTTTTCTTTTCTGTGTGTAAATGTGTATGATTGTTAATATGTATCCATCTGGGCTCGTGAACTTAATTCTAAATATTTATTTTGTTGAAGAATTATTCTTCTATAATTATATTTATAAAGGATTTTGAATTGTCGCTATTTTAAAATATTTAAAATCTCAGGTACCCCTTGGCATACCTTCAAGTACCTCCCTTTTTTATCCGGGCGGAAACACCATACCCGCCTTTGAGAACTACTGGTTTAGCCTATAAAAAATCCTTTGTCTCATACATCATTACACTGTACAACTCCTCTTTGGGGGGGCTAGGATGACAGGGAATGCAAAACAATAACAGTGCAATACTTTTTTATATCATGGTCGTTAATGCCTAGTTTCTCTTATTTTACTGTTCTATTTTTATTCTCCTTGTAATATTTTTCTGTTTTGTTTCCTTTTATACCCTTATTAGTTACTGTTTACTTTTTAGTTCTTCTTCCTGAGGGAACTGTCCTGAAGGAATCAATAACGTTTTATCTGTCTATCTATCTATCTATTACTAACCCGAGCACAATTCATGACGTCATGCTCATCTTGCAGACAGTTATTTCCATTTAGTTTTATTCTCTATTTGTAATTCTACATGTACCAATGTCACATAGAAATTTGCTTTCTTTGTTATTTATTTACATTATTATTTCTGATTTACTTGCTGTCTGTTTACTTAAGTTCTCATATTTTGGTCTGTCTTCCTTCTGATTAGAATTTGTTTAACGCTTCTCTACGTTTTGTTTTGACAATGGCGCTGAGTGGCTCTTATCTGTACTTCTTCAGACTCTATGTTTCACAGATGCCCTTAGATGTATTAGAATATAAATTTAACTTTTATTTTATTGTGTGTTTATTCCTAAAAAAATTAAAATGTCAATGTATGATCAATTTATCTTTATCAAATTTAAATTCAATATTATTAATTTATTTGTTGTATAACTATTAATTCAAAGTTAGAATGTGTCCTAATCTATGATGTTCGTGCGTGTGTGTTTGTCTCAACTTCCACACAGAAACTGGATGGATCAGATAAGCAACAAGGCTGTACCAAAAAAAAAAAGTATACTAGACATATAAATGAATGATGAATTAAACAATGTTTCAATGTCCCACAATCCGTATTTATTTATTGATAATTAACCGTGTAATTTTCCATATATCTATTATTTTACTGGACTTAGCAAGCACCTACTACTAGCACACTCTACAGACCGAGAATAACTGTTCAACCACACTTAGTAATGCCAAGCTAGATGCTAACCTAGCCTTACTATGCCTCAGTAAGCAAACTTTTGCTAACCTAGCCCAATGCTATGCTAACACAATGCTAACCTAGCTCAATGCTATGCTAACACAATGCTAACCTAGCTCAATGCTATCAGTGTCACTCCTCTTCGAACCAATGCCTCACGCAGCTGCCACTCACACAGCCTCGTCACACGCACACACTCTTATCTCAAAATGTCTCCCAGCTGAGACTATATGCGTCACACAGTCACTCACACACAGAGAATTTACCAGCACAGTTAAAAGTAAATGCAATAGACAACTACTTTTCTCATCCAGAAGCACAGCTGTATCATATCAGAACCTTAATAATAAGAACAACATTTATCATTCACTCTTAGATGGACAAATAGTCAAGTTTAAGGAGGGTATTCTGGACTTCCCTGCTTAGGCTGCTGCCCCCGCGATCCAACCCCCGAGAGCGGAATAAGATAATTAAATGGATAAATCATTCACTCATATGTTTTCTGTACATAAACTTTGTCTACTTTCTCACACGCGCACACATTTTAGACAATTTCCAGACTTTTACAGATAGCGGGGCTGTGAGAAAAAGCGAGAAGGGAGGTTGCGAGAGGGGGGGAAAGGAAGGGGGGAATTAAACCAGATAAGAAACCAGGTGCTACACCAATGTTATTACAATACGCAGATATATATATATATATAAATAGATAAAAAACACACATTTTTATCCCACAAACCACTCCCCCGAGGTCCGGACCAATATAAACAACTAATGCACGCGTGCTTTTGTGGAATCGGCCGTCTCATATCACAAAAACCAGGTTCCATCATTGCTCATAAAACGGCGATTAACCCGTTTCATTGGAGCAACACCTGCGTTATCCCTGACCAACACGGAAAAACCTGGCCTAACGCCCAATAGGACCACTGGAAATCACCCAACATCCTACAGACTCGTGTCTGGTCAGTCCATACAGTTTCACCAAGTTTCACCAAAGCTCTACCATATGCAGCCCGATCAATACCTGTCTATTTGCAGCAAATTTCCAAATTCGTCGTGACAGCTATACGCTCAGTTGATCTCCTTTACCGGAGTCAATGAGCGGTCACCTATAAGAGGCTTTTCCCACCGCTGCAGTTTCCACATAAACAGATATGTTGCACCTTCATAGACGTCATCAATTTGTATGGGCCAAATGTCACACCAAGTTAGCAACTCTTGCCTATAATTTAGCTGTATCCAACTCCGGCTAACCTAATGTACTTGCAGAAAAAAGCATCCTCTGCCAACAACGACAGAGGATGAAGAGGTTAAAAGAAATTTTTCGTCTCACATCGTCTTATGCTTCAAAAACACTCCAAACCACCAAAATTCTATCAACATTCCCCTTATGTTAAAAACAAGAAATCACACGTTTTCAACAAACACACAGACAAATGATCACATATAAAACAACTCAATCCAACCATAATTTACCCCATTCCAGGTTGTTTTTGGAGAACCTGACTAAACCTATCTTTTATCAAAAATAGATTCAGCAATTAGTCTTATCGATCCGGCTCTCTCCAGGCAGAAAATGTTTACACTTTAAGCAAAACGCTTACCTTGTTATGCGCACGTGCAGCACACTGTCTGCCTGACTGAGAGAGCGCGGAGCGGCTGTCGACCTGTAGCTTCTAAACCATCCTGTTTGTGACGCCAATTTGTGTAGTGGATTGTCCGAAGCTTAAGCAGGCAACAAAAGTAGTTTAGTACAACACATTTATTTACCCATTATCAGAAGTGCAGGTTGAATTGAGTTGGCCGTGCAGACAAACCACAAGTTACTCCGGAGCCAACAAGACACACACAAGCCAAAATCACTCCCCAGTTCCGGTCTTCTGCCATTTTTTATATGTCTGTTGTGCGTCATCGTTCCTTATCGAGTGCGTCAATTTCTTGTTTGCTTTTCCTATCTGTTCCATAACAACTCAAATCCTTTAGACAGTCAACACATTCTGTAGACAGGTTGGCACGACTTAATATTCACTTTTGTCCCACAACTGGTCCATTCAATGGCACAAAATACAAGAGTATTGAAAATGAGCGGACATTCTTAAAAGACAAGAAATATAGGTCAAAAGGTCAGAAATTCTACTACAAAACCAGCAAATGCCAGTGTCTTTCAGTGGGCTTGTCTTGCACTGAGTTTTGCTCTTGCTCTTTCCCAGAGTGCCCAAATATGACCCACTTTGTCACTGATGATAATGTGGATGAGTGACAGGGATGGCTACCAAAAACAGCCCATGAAGAACACCAGCCAAAGAGCTGGGGAGTTTAACGTGAGGAGAGGGCTCATTCCTCCTCAGATTGTTTTGTTTGATGAACATTTGTTTGATTTAACGTGAGGAGAGGGCTCATTCCTCCTCAGAGTGTTTTGTTTGATGAACATTTGTTTGATTTGAAACAGTAATTTAATTTGTACTGTGTGAAGTTAAGTTATAGTTATAAAAAGATCATCCAAACTATAATCCTGTCACCTGTCTCCTTTGTGTGCTATTGCTGAGCTGTGTGCCTCATCCCCCGGTGATGTCAAACGGTACAGTACAATATATTGTTATGCAATGCAACATATTATTTTATTTGGGACAGTTTATATATTTAGTGATGAATGATTATGCATACTATTTACATATTTGGCATTGCTGGATTCATCACAACCATGTGTCAATGTTTCACTTTCTTTCATTTGGGAGACCTCATACACTTAGTGATGTAACACACTGACTATACATGCTATATTCATATATTTGGTATCACTGGATTCAGCACAGCCCCATCTTTCCAAAAAGCCATGATGTGTGTGTTTATGACAATCCCTGGCAAAGCAACTACAAAGTAAATGAGAATATTCTGCATAGATATTCATTTTTTGTGTGTCCGCTTATTTTAGGCAAGTGTTCATAGGTCTCTATATGTTACACACATCAAGATATTCACATCCAGTTTTTTCTAATAGGTAAGGCAACTTCCTGACCACAATTATGCCAAGTTTCAAAGCTGTCAGAGCTTGTGTTATTAATCTACATAAGTTTATATGGCTTAACTCCCGTACGGCCAGGCTGTATTTTTGTTCTTTTTTAAGTTTGGGGTGTATGACAATATGTATCAATTTAACAATGTTTGCAGTAAAATATTTTAACCTAAGAACCCATTTCATATATGGAAGACCTTAGAGATGAGGAAAAACATTGTTAGATTTTGTTCTACCTCCGGTAGGGGTATCTCAAATTTTGAGGGGCATTGTCACTGGCCTATAAGGTGGTGTGGTATTACTAGTCTTGGTGGGGACGACGCCTTCCATCATTTACAGACCACATTTGTCTGAATACGGTCTATTTGAAAAATCCCCAAAAACTGCCAAACTGTCTAGGTGACTTTTCCTGTTTTATCCACAATTTCTTCATTTTTACTTTCTTTTCTCACTCCATGCAAAGAATCAACCACCAGACAACAAGATGGCGGAACCAAATTTGATAGTTGATACTGTTACCTGATTGGCCGTTCGCGTGTCACTTCCTGTGTTGCCTGAGAGAAAGTGTCTTTGTTCATGCAACCAACCTTGCTTTGCAACTTCCGGTTTCTTCCGACGAAGAAGAAAAAGAAAAACAAAAAGGTTTTACCAAACACATTTTCTAATGATCTAAAAATGTCTCACAGCTTGTGGTGACCTTCAGGCAACAGCCGACTAGAAGGTGACCTGTGAGTGACGACTAATCAGACGAGGATGCCAAGTCTGCTGGAGAGATTTCATGACTGAACAGGATAAATGTTAAAGGATAGTGTTCCCTTTGGCAGTGATTGTCCACTTTCTGCTTGAGCTGGCTGTCTGACCACATACTCTAACAATGTCCTCATTTGGACCTTTTTTCTTCTTTCTTAGAAGGCATATTTCTCCTCTTTCTCTGGTTCTTTGAAAACTTCACTTTTTGTCCACTTCAAGCTCGTTATTGAGGATGATTATGACGACTTTACGTCAACGTCTACACTCTTTCATCAAACAATCATTGTCAACTGTGCAAACACAGCAATTACATTATTTTTTGGTATAACATTTAGAATGAAACTTTTTCAAAACAGGTTACAGGTTAGAGAAGCTCCTTCTGGTTGCATGGAGATGGCCTCAACACACATTACAAAATGTAAATAGATGTTAAAAAATAATAATAATAATTGGCAACACTAAATTGGCCCCAGTGTGTGAATGTGAGTGTGAATGTTGTCTGTCTATCTGTGTTGGCCCTGTGATGAGGTGGCGACTTGTCCAGGGTGCACCCCGCCTACCGCCCGATTGTAGCTGAGATAGGCTCCAGCGACCCCGAAGGGGATAAGCGGTAGAAAATGGATGGATGGATATATATATATATATATATATATATATATATATATATATATATATATATATATATATATATATATATATATATATATATATATATATATATATATATATATATATATATATATATATATATATATATAGGGATGATGCTCGAAACCGGTTTTCCCGGTTGTTCGATAAGAAAAGAACTGAGTCCTCGGACTCTAATCCCTTTTTGAGAACCGGTACCCGTTATCGAGACCACTATAGTAAAGAAAAAGAGTTGGTTCTTTATTCGAATCCCTCGGAACTAATCCCGTCCCGACAAGAAATGCTCCGTGAGACATCACAAGAAATGACGTCACGTTGCTCAGTCATTAGGCGCAGATAGCGAAAGCAGGAAAAAAAAAATGGACCGGAAAAAGCGCTCCAAGGTGTAATAAAGTTCAAAACAAAAGGTATAATCCAATGAATAACTTTACTGAGAGATTTGAGCAGGGTGCAAACACATGACGAACACTTTTACGACCAACCGGAAACATAGCAATCAGGCTAGCAACGCACCTCCTTTACGGCAGCTGTCGCAACGTTCTTAAAGCAACCGCAGCACATACATATATATACAACATATATGACATCTCCCTTTTTTAACTTTTGTTTTTCTTTCCTTGTAAACAAAACAAAATCACACTGTATATGTGTTGTCTGTCTAATTATAAATAATGCAGACGAGGCGTGTTGGCTGAGTTCTTGACGTTTACTTTCACAGCGTGCTTATAACCTCATTCTTAGCTGCCGGCGTGGCGACATGCAACAACACTTTTCGGGGCTACAGCGCATGCTCGTCACTCCCGTTACATGCTGGGTAGTGTAGTTGTTATATTCCCTAGCTCATAACATCACATCTTTCCCCCTATAAAGAAATAATGTTAACTCAATAAAGTGTATTTCTTTTTTTAGCTTTAACTTTTCATTTTTTA
>NC_084736.1:86706113-86718613 GCF_033978785.1 Entelurus aequoreus
CTATTACCAGTATGTAGCGATGTCCTCTCGCTGACTTCGGGAGTGGTCCAACGATGTCCATTGCCAGACGCGAGAATGGGGTGCTGATGATGGGGAGCGGTACCAAGGGGTTTCGATACGTGGGTCTAGGTGCAGTCTTTTGGCATTCGGGACAGCCCTTGCAGAAGTCTTCTATGGCTCGTTTCACACCGGGCCAATAGAAGCGGGTTATTACGCGACCATATGTCTTTTGTACACCTAGGTGCGCTCCCAGCTGATGAGTATGGGCAAGATAAAGCACTCGGGAGATATGAGACTTAGGCACCAGCAGTTGCTCAATTATGTCCCCGCCCTTAGTAAACACCCCTCTATACAGAAGGCCGTTTTTAATCAAAAAATATGGTGAATTAACGGCACTCACCCCTTCACATTTCTGTCCATCAATTTCCACGACTTGCTCGCGGGCTCAGCTGAGGTTCTGGTCATTCCACTGGGCAGTGGCGAACTCGCCCGTTTTAGGGTTGCTGCTCTCTTCTGGCATGGGGAACTCCACAAAGGGGTCCCCTTCCTCTTCTGCCTTCTCCTCCTTCCGGCTCTCCCGTCGCTCCTCTTCAGCAGAGCTGTCACTCAGTGGGGCCTCTGACGAGGGCCGAAACGCGGGGCAGGCCGCAAGCGGTCTCGTACCTTTTTGTCCATTGTTGTGGCGGCGACGCTGCCGTGGAATGGCACCTGGGATGTAGCTCGGGGTCCAGTAACGGTCAAAGAGTAAACAGTCGGACCCAATAAGTAGTGGAACAGGCAGGTTTGGTACCACTCCAGCTGGTACCAGTGCCTAACCTCGGGGTGTCTGAATGTGTATGTGGCTCACCGGATACTGGCGGACATCTCCATGTACGCACGTCACTGGAACGGTGTCTTTGCTGAGGGGTCCGGCCAAGTCAGCGTGTACCAAGGTCACAGCGCTCCCACTGTCCAGCAATGCATGTGCATCGGTCCCTCCAATCTTTACTGGAAGGCTGGCATGTTGTCGTCGTCCACTCCCCGTGTGGAGGCATGGTTTGCCTGCATCTGAGCTGGGGGCCGTGGCCATGGAGACATCACGGTCGCGTTCCGGGCACGCCCAAGACATGTGGTCCGGGTGTCCACACACGTAACATTTCCGCTGTGGGGGTCGACTGGGCCTCTCAGGGGCCGCGCCCCACGGTCGGGGTAAGGACGGCGCTGGCGGGGGCGCTCTTCGGCGGTCGCGGCCTAGCCTCTCTTCCCCGGTGGCTCTGGCCGTTTCCATCCGGGTGGCTTTCAGCATTTCCATGCTCACTTGGTGGTTCTCTGATAAAGCCACCAATGCTCCACAGTTCAAGGGCTTACTTGTGCGGCATATTTTCGTGCATCAGGCGGCAAGGCTCGGATACAGTGGTCTATCACCAGACGGTCTATAGAGGGGGGGTTGCCTTCGCTCGTTAGCCAGCTGTGTGTAATGCGGAGCAGTGCGGCTACCTGCGGTCGTGGCGGTTGGGTGTGCTGGAAGGTCCAGTTGTGATAACGTTGGGCCCTGGCAGGCAGACTGCACCCTTGGCTGGCAAGAATGTCTTTCTTTAGTCTCTTGAAGTCTCGAGCATCCGCCAATGTCAGGTCGCTACACACACGTTGGGCTTCTCCAGTGAGGAAAGGTGCCAGTATGGATCCCCATTCATCTACCGGCCACTTCTCCTGGGCCGCAGTGCGCTCGAACAACTCTAAATAGGCTTCCACATCATCCTCACCCGATAATTTAGTTAGGACCTCGGCGGGTGCCCGTGTAATAGCCACATCTTTAGCAATTTTTTTTACTAACTCTTGTACTGCACTTTGAAGTTCAGCTTGGCTTTTTAACAAAGCACTCAGTGCTTCTGCGTGTGACATCATGAGAGGTTGGCGTGAATCAGAATACCCGCATTCTCCACCATATGTGGTACCTGATTTTCACCAAGACGCAGGATTGGGTTTGCAGCAAGCCGAAAAGGGCATTTATTGTAGAAGTCTTTTTTAGGAAGGGCGGGGTGTGGAAATAGCAAACTTAAAGTGTTCATTAATAAACATAAATATCTCCCATCTGGGGCTCTCAGTCCTTCACACAGCACACTGCCTATAAAACAATAGAAACACAACATAAGTAAAACATTTCACTAGTAATGTCCTTAGTGGTGAAATAGTGGATGTCTCAACTTACCGCCTGATGCACCTGCCTTGACACAGAGGAGAGCCAGACTTGAATGAGGCAGAGTTAAGAAAGGTTTGTAGCTGGGCCCCACTTGGCCGCGCAGCTGGTGGCACTTCAGGCTGATTGAGTAGGTACAAGGGAATGTACCGCCCCTCGATGATGCGGCCAAGGCTGGGGCGTTGTCTTCCGTGTTCCACTCTGCCTCCATTCTCTGGCTCCTCCCCTGTGAGGTGCCTACCTGTCAGGTGGTGCTTGAGTGAGACTCCACAATATATATATATATATATATATATATATATATATATATATATATATATATATATATATATATATATATATATATATATATATATATATATATATATATATATATATATATATATATATGTATATATATATATGTATATATATATGTATATATATACATATATATGTATATATATATATATATATATATATATATATATATATATATATATATATATATATATATATATATATATATATATATATATATATATATACATATACATATATATATTCATATACATATACATCATTGCCTGCGAGAGGCAATGGTGAGAGATATAGCAGATTAGTCTCGCTTAACAAGTGGCTGGCTATCTTCTGTAGACAACAGGGACTAACGTTTATTGATAATTGGCCCTCTTTCTGGGGCAAACCAGGCTTGCTGATGAGAGACGGCCTTCACCTTAACCAGGAAGGCGCCATCATCCCGTCTAGGAACTTAGACTACTGTTTGAGTCACACTTGACTAACTACACTAGAGCAAGCCCGGTCACAGGCAATTACAGAGTCTGCTAGTCCGGGTGAGGAGTCAGTTAAGCTAGAACTAGCCAGCGCCAGGCTGGATAATCCCTGCACACATAGCCATTCTCGTAGAATAATACACAACTCACATAATGTTTTTTCTGTTGTGACTGTGTCAGAGGTAGACATGCATTCTACTAAGATGGCAAATTATTATGCGTTCAGTTTATCGCAGCACCAAGCAAACAATCTGAAAATTCCCGTCATATCAATTCCTAGATATGGTCGAAACTATTTAAAGTGCACTACGCATAATAAACGCAACATTATTAATATTGCTACTACGGATAATTTCAACAAAAACTCATCAAAACAGCCCAATACCTATAATATAGGCTTTTTAAACATAAGATCATTGTCCCCCAAAACGTTATTAGTTAATGAGGTCATTAGAGACAACAATCTTAACATCATTGGTCTTAGCAAAACCTGGCTCAAACCAGACAAATTTTTTGCGCTAAATGAGGCATCTCCTCCTAACTATACGAATGCACATATTGCCCGTCCCCTTTAAGGGGGCGGGGGGGGGGGGGGGGGGGGGGACTAGAGCTCATAAATTATCATGTAGAAAGCTGGAACGCAAATGGCGCGCGACTAAACTTGAGGTTTTCCATCAAGCATGGAGTGATAGTTTAATAACTTATAAACTCATGCTGTAGGTGGTCTCTGTGTTTATGTACATAATGCATGGTCTGATAACAGCACTATCATAGACTGTCACTGTCCCCCCGACCTAGAGTTCATGTCAGTGAAATGTAAACCCTTTTTTCTGCCAAGAGAGCTAACAGCAGTAATCACCACGGCAGTGTACATACCACCGGATGCTAATGTTAGCATGGCTCTCTCTCTACTGCTAAAAACAATAAATAAACAGTTACGTGCCCACCCGAATGGCACTCACATTATTGCTGAAAATTTTAATAAAGCCAATCGGAAAACCGTTCTACCAAAATTTTACCAGTATGTTAAATGCCCAACTAGACTACAAAGACTGTGACGCAGCAACCGGGGACTGGGATGTATCGCTGGCAGAGGAGCTGAACTGCTTCTTTGCTCGCTTTGAGACGTCACAAACAGTCACAACCACACCACCCCCAGCCCTCCCAACCCCCCCAGCCCCCAGCACTCCCACACTCACTCTTGAGGAGCATGAGGTCAGGCGGGTGCTCAAGGCAGTGAACCCCAGGAAGGCGGCTGGTCCAGACGGTGTACCCGGGAAGGTGCTCAAAGCATGTGCTGACCAGCTCTCCTACATTATCACCGTCCTCTTCAACCTCTCCTTGGCACAGGCACTCATCCCACTCTGCCTTAAAATCCGCCACAATTATCCCGGTACCCAAGAAAGCTGTCACAAACAACCTCAACGACTATCGCCCAGTAGCACTCACACCTGTCATCATGAAGTGCTTCGAGAGGCTAGTCCTACACCACATCCAAGCCTGCCTCCCCCCACCTTAGACTCACAGCAGTTTGCCTACCGGGCGAACAGATCCACGGACGACGCCATAACCATGGCTCTCCACTCTGCCACCTGGAACACCGGGGGAGCAATGTCAGGATGCTTTTCATCGACTATAGCTCCGCCTTCAACACCATCATTCCAGACATCCTGGTCACTAAACTGCTGGACTTAGGCCTCCCCACACCCACCTGTCTTTGGATTAAGGACTTCCTGACCAACCGACCTCAGACAGTGAAACTCGGCCCCCATCTCTCCTCCTCCCGCACACTCAGCATCGGCTCTCCACAGGGCTGTGTGCTGAGCCCTTTGCTGTATTCCCTCTACACCCATGACTGTAGTCCAGCCCACCCGGAGAACACCATCATCAAATTTGCAGATGACACAACGGTGGTGGGTCCCATTACAGGGGGGGATGAGTCTGCATACAGAGATGAGGTCCTGAAGCTTTCAGTGTGGTGTTCAGTGAATAATCTGGCACTGAACACCACAAAAACCAAGGAACTCATCTTTGACTTCAGGAAAAACACTGCAGAAAAACTCTACATCAACGGCGAGGAGGTGGAGAGAGTCAGCTCCTTCAAGTTCGTCGGCACCCTCATATCTGCTGACCTCTCCTGGACCCAAAATACAACTGCGGTCATCCGGAGGGCCCAGCGGAGACTCCACTTCCTGAGGGTGCTGAGGAAGAACAGACTGGAGAGGCAGCTGATGGCGACCTTCTATCGCTCGGCTGTCGAGAGCCTGCTGACGTACTGCATAACAGTGTGGTACGCCAGCTCCACTGAAGCAGACACAGGCAATTCCGAGGGTCATAAAGTCTGCACAAAAAATCATCAGATGCCCCTTCCCCTCCCTGAAGGATTTACACAACTCCCGCTGTCTCAACAGAGCAAAAAGCATCACTAAGGACAGCACACACCCTGGCTTCCACCTGTTCGACCTGCTACCATCAGGCAGGAGTTACAGGTGCATCAGAGCCAGAACAAACAGGCTCAGAGACAGCTTCTTTCCCAGAGCTGTCACCATCCTGAACTCTAACTTATAATAATAATTCACCCCTATACAATATCCTACCCTAATACCCTATTGTGCAATATTACCCTTCGAGTGCAATACATCCGACACTGATTGTTATTTTTTACTCCGGTACTCTTTTCTTGTACTGTATATTGTACAGTATTTTGTATTTCTATAGTGTTTTGTATATTGTACAGGATTGCTTATTATTTTTTATTGGATAGTAGTCTGTTTATTTCAATTGTTAGTTGTTTTTTTTCTTTATTACCTCTTGTGTAATTTATTTTACCCCATATTTGTTCCCACTACCGCACCTTAAGTTGGAGTCCTTAATCTCGTTATATGCAAATATAATGACAATAAAGTCCATTCTGTTCTATTCTATTCTACCTTAGCTAAAGCTAAATATTACTCAAATCTCATCCGCCTCAACAAAAACGATCCTAAATTTTTGTTTAGTACAGTAGCATCGCTAACCCAACAAGGGACTCCTCCCAGTAGCTCCACCCACTCGGCAGATGACTTTATGAATTTCTTTAATAAGAAAATTGAACTCATTAGAAAGGAGATTAAAGACAACACATCCCAGCTACAACTGGGTTCTATTAACACAGATACGACTGTATATACGACGGATACTGCCCTCCAAAATAGTCTCTCTCTTTTTGACGAAATAACATTAGAGGAATTATTATGGTGTGTAAGTGGGATAAAACAAACAACATGTTTACTTGACCCACTTCCTGGGAAACTTATCAAGGAACAGTTTGTAATATTAGGTCCATCAGTGCTAAATATTATAAACGTATCACTTTCCTCTGGCACTGTTCCCCTACCATTCAAAAAAGCGGTTATTCATCCTCTGCTAAAAAGACCTCACCTCGATCCTGACCTCATGGTAAACTACCGATTGATTGATTGATTGATTGAGACTTTTATTAGTAGGTTGCACAGTGAAGTACATATTCCGTACAATAGACCACTAAATGGTAACACCCGAATAAGTTTTTCAACTTGTTTAAGTCGGGGTCCAGTTAAATTGATTCATGATACAGATATATACTATCAGATATATACTATCATCATAATACAGTCATCACACAAGATAATCACATTGAATTATTTACATTATTTACAATCCGGGGTGTGGACGGGGGGGGGGGGGTGTAGGTTTGGTTGTTATCATCAGTCATCAACAATTGAGAACAGAGAAATGGATATTGGAACAGTGCAGGTCTGACTTGGTAGGATATGGACAGCAAGTAGTGGACATAGAGAGAGAGAGAGAGCGAGAGCGAGAGCGAGAGAGAGAGAGGTATCAGGGAGGTGTAGCGGATTTTATAGACTAGGCTCAGTGCAAGTTGTTTTACTCTGTCCTCCACCCTGAGCCAGCCCACTTTGGAGAAGTGGGTAGGAGTGAGGTGGGATCTGGGGTGGAGGTCTAGAAGTAATCTGACTAGCTTGTTGTGGGATGTTTGGAGTTTAGATTTGAGGGTTTTGGAGGTGCTAGGGTACCAGGAGGTGCATGCGTAATCGAAAAAAGGGTTGAACGAGAGTTCCCGCCAGAATCCTCATGGTGCTTTTGTTGACCAGAGAGGAGATTCTGTAGAGAAATCTCGTTCGTTGGTTAACCTTTTTGATTACTTTGGTTGCCATTTTATCACAGGAAAGATTAGCCTCTAGAATGGAACCGAGGTAGGTGACCTCATCTTTCCTGGTGATAACAATGTCACCCACTTTTATAGTGAAGTCATTGACTTTCTTAAGGTTAATGTGGGACGCAAATAGGATGGATTCCATTTTACCCAAGTGTATGGATAGCTTGTTGTCAGCGAGACAGGTGCAAGTTCTACAGAGCTCAGCACTGAGGATTTTCTCCACCTGTGACTTGTCCCTGTCTGATACCAGCAAGGCCGAGTCATCTGCAAACAAGAACAATTCACAGTCGCATGCCGATGACAAGTCGTTAATGTATATTAGGAACAGTAAAGGCCCCAATATACTGCCTTGGGGGACTCTACAGCTCACTGAGGGGGGGGGGGGGGGGGGGGAACGGTGCCGTTTACCTCTACCACCTGCTCCCTCCCCTCCAAGTAAGATTGTGTCCAGCTCCATGAGGTTTTGTTAAATCCGATTGCTCTGAGCTTATCCAACAGTATAGCGTGGTTAACGGTGTCAAAGGCCTTCTGAAGGTCCAGCATGACCATGCTGCAGTATTTGCCCGTGTCCACCTCACGTTTGATGTGGTCGGTCAGATAGAGAAGGCATGTGTCAGTGGAGTGGTTAGTTCTGAAGCAGGATTGTAATTTGTACATGAGTTTATTGGTGGAAAGGTAACTATCTGCTCATAAACTATTTTCTCCATTACTTTCGAAATGGAACTGAGAATAGAAACAGGTTGGTAGTTGCCAGGTTCCAATTTGCTTCCTTTTTTAAAGAGGGGAGTTACTCTTGCTATCTTAAAATCTTTTGGTACTTGGCCTTGTGTAATTGATAGGTTTATTATGTGTGTGATGATCGGGGCAATGATGGAGGCAGAGTCCCTGAGGAATCTAGAGAGAATATTATCAAGGCCGGTGGCCTTGTTTGGGTGGAGCGTGCTCAATTTTTTAAACCCCTCATCAGCTGTGACCATTTCTAATTTGAAATCATCGTTGGATACTCTTAGCTTTCTGTAGAAGGCTTTAATGTGTTCTACACCAAAGCGACCAAAGTGGTGGGACAGCTTGTTGACAAGAGTTGCGGCTATGCTGGTGAAAAAGGCGTTAAGCCTGCGAGCTACCTCCATTTTGTCTGTAATGAGGGAGTCACCCTCCTTGATGCTGATGTTAGTGAGTCTGGTTTTAAGTTTCTGGCTGCAACCAGGAAGCTGGTTGTTGAGAATTTTCCAGAGCTCACGTGGCTTATATGTGTTTTCCTCTATTTTGTCGTTAATGTAATTTTTTTAAAATAATTTATTCAGGTTGGTTGACTTATTTCTTAATTTATCGCATTGCTTTTTGAGAGTTGAAAGGAGTGATTTGAGGTTGATATTATTGGATTGTTTATCTACTTCTGTTTTACCCTTTTGGTATTGGGAGTATTTTCTGTCTCTGTCTTTTATGGCAGCTAATAGGTCCGGATTCATCCATGGTTCCGAGCGGGCTTTGATCCTGACTGTTTTCACGGGAGCCATGTCATTTAGTATCTTTAGGAACGCCGTTTTGAAGCGATCCCAAGCAACATCGACCAGGTTGCTCGCGAGCACAGGGGACCAGTCCCACTCATCTAATTTTAAATTGAAATTATCACTGGAGTATTTTTTAAGGGATCTGGATTGGGCTGTTATGTGGCCATTGGCTTTGGGTTTAGCTATTTTGCGGGTGCAGAAAGTTAGATAGTGGTCGCTAAGACCACAGATCATGACCCCACTATTTTTTATTTTAGGCCGGTCTGAAGTGAGAATGAGATCTATGGTTGATTGGGTGGAATCACACACCATTGTAGGTAGTGCTATTAGCTTGGAAAGATCGTGCAGATTACAAAACTTGCTGTAGGATCCGAAGACAGGCGCATCTCTGCGTTGAATATCTGTGTTCAGATCCCCAGTTATAATTTTCTCCACGTTGTCTGTCCCAGCCAAGCACTTCTCCAGAGCCCCATAGAAATCACTCTGATTAGGGGGTCTATAAACAGTCCCTATTAGTACCGGCTTAGCGTTTTTAAATTTGATTTCCGCCCACACAGATTCCAGGTCATTGTGGTTAAGATCAGTGCGAGTTATGTATTTAATATCTTGGTGAATATACATACAAACGCCTCCATTGTGTTTATTCCTGTCCTTTCTGGTAACCGAAAAGTTTTCTATTTCTATCTCTGAGTCAGAAATACTTTGATCAAATTTGGTTTCAGAGAAACACAGGATTTTTACCTTTGTGTTGAGGAACATTTCTCTGATTTGGTCGAGTTTGGTTCCAGAGAGGCTGTTCACATTAAGGTGGATGATGTGTAGTCCACTGTAACCAAAAAGGGCATCAGAGTCCGCTGTGTAGTGGTACTGCCCAGAAAAGTTGTTGGTTATTATTGAAGTTGAAGTTGGAGAGCAGGAGGGAGAGAGGGGAGAGAGAGAGAGAGAGGCATATTAATCTTCATCCAGGTGAATGGGGAGGGGCAGTGTTGGAGAGGGGGGGCCAGGTAGGGTGGGCGGGGTTGGGGGTGGGGGTGGATTTCATTTTGGCGGGGTTTTGTCCGTTTGAAGACAAAGAAAATAAAGAAAATGGATGTATGAAGGCGCCTCTAAATCCTGTGTACGCCACACCGTCTCCACTGCATACCGGGGTGTCGATGTCGACAGTCACCGCGTTGACCGCCGCCGCGCTGTTCGTCTCGTGCAGTTCGCCGCCATCACCGATGTCTGGGTCGTCCTCCACCGCCGCTCGCCGCGCCACTCGCCGCGCCACTCGCCGCGCCTGGGTCGCTGCCTTCACCGATGTCTGGGTCGTCCTCCACCGCCGCCGCCGAGCCGCCGACCGTGTCGATGAACGGGGCGAAGTCCTCCGCCGAGCCGCCGATCGCTGGAGCACAGGTGAGCTTGAGTTGTGATGAGCCGATAGCTAAGTTAGCTTCAATGGCGTCGCTAACAGTAGCATTGCTAGTCTTCGCCATGCGGGACAACATTAACCGTGTTGTTACAGGTCCAGGGTTGAGTTCAGTGTCTCCTGATAGTAGAAGTAATAATAGTATTATTGTCTTTTGGTCTATCCTTCCAGTCAGGGGCATGTTTCTTTTGTTTCGATGTGCAGTCAAGCACGATGCTATCACGGTAGCTCCGAAGCTAAAGTGCTTCGCTGATGTATTGTCCATGAGATAAAAGTCACAGTGAATGTCCATTTCGTGTTCCTGACTCTCATTTTCAAGAGGGTAAAGTATCCAAGGAGGTTTAAAATATAAATCCGTGATCCACAGTAGAAAAAGGAGGAAGTGTGGGATCATCCGAATAGTTGATTTTGTCCCCAAGCCGGAGCGAAAGAGGATGCGGCCTTCCATCTCGGCGTCCAAGCACCAACCGACCGGTGTCCCACCTTCCCTTTATTTCGAAAATCCTCGAAAAAATTGTTGCACAGCAGCTAAATGAACACTTGGTATCTAACAATCTCTGTGAACCTTTTCAATCCGGTTTCAGGGCAAATCACTCTACGGAGACAGCCCTCGCAAAAATGACTAATGATCTATTGCTAACGATGGATTCTGATGCTTCATCTATGTTGCTGCTTCTTGATCTTAGCGCTGCTTTTGATACCGTCGATCATAATATTTTATTAGAGCGTATCAAAACACATATTGGTATGTCAGACTTAGCCTTGTCTTGGTTTAACTCTTATCTTACTGACAGGATGCAGTGCGTCTCCCATAACAATGTGACATCGGACTATGTTAAGGTAACGTGCGGAGTTCCCCAGGGTTCGGTTCTTGGCCCTGCACTCTTCAGCATCTACATGTTGCCGCTAGGCGACATCATACGCAAATACGGTGTTAGCTTTCACTGTTATGCTGATGACACCCAACTCTACATGCCCCTAAAGCTGACCAACACGCCGGATTGTAGTCAGCTGGAGGCGTGTCTTAATTAAAATTAAACAATGGATGTCCGCTAACTTTTTGCAACTCAACGCTAAGAAAACGGAAATGCTGATTATCGGTTCTGCTAGCCACTGACATTTATTTAATAATACCACCTTAACATTTGACAACCAAACAATTACACAAGGCGACTCGGTAAAGAATCTGGGTATTATCTTTGACCCAACTCTTTCGTTTGAGTCACACATTAAGAGTGTTACTAAAACATGTTGAAAAGAGAAACTGGAAATTGTGATGTATCATGTTGTATGCTTGCATGTTCGAAATAAACTCAAACTCAAACTCAAACTCAAACTCAAAACGGCCTTCTTTCATCTCCGTAATATCGCAAAAATGTGTTCCATTTTGTCCACTAGCGACGCTGAGATCATTATTCATGCATTCGTTATGTCTCGTCTCGATTACTGTAACGTATTATTTTCGGGTCTCCCTATGTCTAGCATTTAAAGATTACAGTTGGTACAAAATGTGGCTGCAAGACTTTTGACAAGAACAAGAAAGTTTGATCATATTACGCCTATACTGGCTCACCTGCACTGGCTTCCTGTGCACTTAAGATGTGACTTTAAGTAGGCTGACCATATTCTGAAATCCCAAAAAGAGGACACATATATGTGGGCCAAGGCGGGCAGCACGCCAAGGCCGGGACTAGGTGAAAATTTGCCAATGATACTTGAACTTGCCTTATAAATAATATATTTATTTAAATAAAGCATTTTTTCTCCTCTGTTGACAGCAGTGTTGGCGCTAGGAATTTTCAAAATGGGGTCCCAGGGACCCCATCAAGTCATAAAAATGGTAGGCTGACCATATTCTGAAATCCCAAAAAGAGGACACATATATGTGGGCCAAGGCGGGCAGCACGCCAAGGCCGGGACTAGGTGAAAATTTGCCAATGATACTTGAACTTGCCTTATAAATAATATATTTATTTAAATAAAGCATTTTTTCTCCTCTGTTGACAGCAGTGTTGGCGCTAGGAATTTTCAAAATGGGGTCCCAGGGACCCCATCAAGTCATAAAAATGGGGTCCCACAGTAAATTTTCGGGGTCCGGTCCCACTTTTTTGTAAGCGTTTGGAAAAAAAGTGACAAATGTATGCATTATCCTGTTATATCTCACATTCTATATTGTGTTTTGGAAAAAAGGTTGTCATAAATTCTTACTTAATTCATTAAAAAAAATAGTGCAAAAGAAAACAAATGTGTATGCATAGGTAAATGTATTCAGTTATAAACATTCATTCACTTTCTTCTTTCCTTCATGGATCTAAACTTTACCGCTGCTGGAAGTTTTTTCTATGTTTTTATTTAATAAGTTGTAAGTGTATTTATTTCAGTATAAAAGTGTAAAAAGTGTTTTACTTGGGTCATGAAGTGATGATAATGGTGT
>NC_084736.1:86723613-86823613 GCF_033978785.1 Entelurus aequoreus
TCCCGCACATACCGGGAGACAAGTACATTGTACAAACACACGTACATACAGTACACACGTACATATGTACATACATACGCACATACGCAAGTACATTTATACATACACACGTACATAAATAGGCACACACACAAATAGGCCATAAGGTGAACTCATGTCTGGGCACTAAATAATTTTTGGTTCTTAAAAAAGATATTTTGATTTTCAATGAGAGAAAAAAAGTTCTCCACTGGACATCCAGGCAATTTTTTTTAATTAGTGTTTAAAGTCGGGACTATTTGTTGCTTGGCGTAACAATATTTACGTCTCAAGAGGTGACGTATTTGTCACATGCTTCACATTCGACCAATTGGGTAGCCGCGCGGATCCAAGATGGCGATGTCCACAACGTCGAGTGATGGAGAGGAAAATACTCCATAACACCTTAAAAAAGTTATAAAAAATAACAACAAAATATGCTACATTCATGTTACGTCTGTTAGGAATGAAGAGGTGAATGATTTCACTATCACAAGGTGGGATACTTGCAGGAATTGTTTAAAACGGTGGCTTTGCTGTGATGGCGAGTCTCATAAAATAGCCGAGACATTCACATCCTGTATCGATGTTAAATTTAAAGATATTCCTGATGACGCTGGGCTTCACCTGACTTGTTACCGGCGGTTCAATGATAAGAAGCGTTTGGATTCTGCCGAAAAACTGGCCAATCGGCTGGATGTGGGTCAAGATGAGTTTGTGGCATCGGACATTCCAAAGAAAAAACTAAGTTCGAAGACGGGCCTGCCTATTGGTTCTGCTGGCCCTGTGCTCCCTGCCATTTGGATCATTTGCAAGAAAACGGACAAGAGAATTACTCTGGGAGGCAAACGGCAGAGGGACCATCTTTCACAGGCAGAAACGCTTTCAGCAGGTAAACACACACACACACACGTAGCACTTACACGCATACAAACCATTTAATCATCTTTTATTTTTAGGCCAGTTGATGAACGCTGCCAGGATAAAGCAAGACAGTAGTATTCTCTTGCATATTGGAGACAGAGACTGTGTGGCCATGGAAGTGCGGTTCCACAAGTCCTGTCAGCTTCATGACAAAGTCTGATGTAACACTTACTGGAACCGCAGATGAAGAAGTGTGAGTTATTAAATTGAATTATCAATTATATACACACTATAAATTACAATTCATATAGGCACCACAGTGGAAGAGGGGTTAGTGCATGTGCCTCACAATACAAAGGTTCTGAGTAGTCCTGAGTTCAATCCCGGGCTCGGGATCTTTCTGTGTGGAGTTTGCATGTTCTCCCCGTGACTGCGTGGGTTCCCTCCGGGTACTCCGGCTTCCTCCCACCTCCAAAGACATGCACCTGGGGATAGGTTGATTGGCAACACTAAATGGTCCCTAGTGTGTGAATGTGAGTGTGAATGTTGTCTGTCTATATGTGTTGGCCCTGTGATGAGGTGGCGACTTGTCCAGGGTGTACTCCGCCTTCCGCCCGAATGCAGCTGAGATAGGCTCCAGCGACCCCCCACAACCCCAAAAAGGTACAAGCGGTAGAAAATGGATGGATGGATTATAGATGCATGATAGATACAGTGTCAATAATTATGAAATGAATATAGAATAAATCACTTTTTTAATTGACTTTTCCTGTTTGTATGTAGCTACAATCTTGACTGCATACCTTTTGGCACATATTAAATGTGTGTGTGTGTGTGTGTGTGTGTGTGTGTGTGTGTGTGTGTGTGTGTGTGTGTGTGTGTGTGTGTGTGTGTGTGTGTGTGTGTGTGTGTGTGTGTGTGTGTGTGTGTGTGTGTGTGTGTGTGTGTGTTTGTGTGTTTCTTTTCAGAAGTGAACCAACCTTTGATGCCAGCTACAACATATTCTGTGAGAGGATCATCCGCCAAAGGATAATTGTTAATCAGGAGGTGCTGAGAATGAACCAGCTATGACGAATGTTTTTAAATACGGTGCAAAAACATGAAGTTTGTGATGCTTCAAACTACAGGTAACCACAGAAGCTTTTTTTTGGCAGCGATGTAAAACACTTTTATGCTGGAAAATACCAAAAAATAATAAATAATTTAAAAAAAGGCCTTGATAGTATATTTAAACTAACTAATACTTATGAATATATCTTTATTTACACCCTCGTGCTCCTCTTTTCCTGTGTTCTTATGTTGCAGGCAGGATAAATTAAAGAGAAGGCTGACTCTGGACTTTCCCTAACTGGTGTTTCAAGCGCAACATCTACGAACTGCTTTTTGTTGAGACATTGTCTGCAGATAAGCTGATAGACAGGCTACCTCATCTATCAGGTACAGACACAACTGAGTCAACTGAAGTAAGCCAAGGTGAAAGTAACACTGAACACATGGCAAGAACAACAGCTGGTCCGCAAACTACTGAGAACACGAGGACACTTTATAGTGCAGCGCAAATATTGAAGCAGCTACTATGTGACTCTCCCGGTATGACGTGCCCCCGGCCACCCACATCAGATGATTTAAATGTGTCCAATGCAAAATCTGTTGTGCCACTTGAACTGTACAATGTTATTGCTTGGATTGTAGGTGCAACAGAGGAACCAACATTAGCCTGTTATGTTGATATTCCAGAAGATGTGAACCTAAAAGTGATATCTGTTTGTCAAGACATTATGTATCTTGCGCGACCCCGAAGGGAATAAGCGGTAGAAAATGGATGGATGGGCATCTAAAGGTCGGAGGCAGACACCCAAATCATTATGTCTTGGTCTAAGTATTGGGCATTTAACAGGTTCCTCACAAGTTGTGTCACTGTTGAGTGGACTAGGACATTGTGCTTCATGAGACATTCTCTCAAAGGTATAATGTCTGTCCCTTCACCCAATGGCAATGGATGGCACATTGCGGATGGGGAGTTAAAAGTTACATGGATGACTACAAATCCTGCCCCTGATAGTGTGTTAAAGGTAGTCCACTGCAGCTGCAAGCAGAGCAAATGTGAGACAGGAAGATGTCTGCAAGACTGTCCTGTACTGATTTGTGTCGCTGCCAAAATTGTGCTAATATTTCCATGGAAACAGAGGATAAAAGCACATGGGAAGATGGCTCTGATGATAGTGATAGCTAAGAGATTAACAATGTCTCCCTCCTTCAGAATACGCAAAGTCACACTTAATCAGTTAGTTCTCTAATAATAATTTGAGTTTTTGCCCCATTTGAGAAAAATCCCTCAGAGTATTTTACTATTTCTTTTTTTTAGTTACTTCAGTTAAATACTTTAAAAATAGAATGTGAGGTTACAGTGCACTTGACCTTAAATTTTTTTTATAATAATCATAGTTTGAGTTTGTGCCAAATTTGAGGAAAATCTATCAAAGAATTATTGAGATATGGCTTTAAGAATGTGCAAAGTTAAGACAAAATAATAACAAAAAGTATTTAAAAAAATACTCAAGACCTGCTGTGACATCAACACATTGTTTTGTACCATATTGTGTACAGATTCTAAACTGTAATGCAGTTTTTGTTGTATTTCCATTTTTCGGCATTATTCGATATTTTGATTGATGTCAGCCATTTTGGGCCAAAGTGTTCTTTATTTTATTTTATTTTTTACTTCCTTTTATAACACAGTATCTACTGACATTTTTAATGTATAAAACATCATTGTTTAGCAAAATGTACCATGTGTATGTTCAATTGTACAGGTTGCTATTCACTTATTTTGAAGCGTTTTTTAATTTTTTTTGTATGTTTCATGGTTTAAATTCAAATTAAAGTATACCAATGCTAAAATACTTGTCTCAAATGTTAGGTATATGTATTAATGTCAATTTGTGAGAGAGATTCTGTTTCCAGAATGAATGTAGATACATTTACAAGAAAAAAACAGCTGCATAAGATTTTCGTTTTTTGTCATTCCTATTTTTATACATTTATGGCTCTAAAAAAAAAACGCCAGGATATTTTGCGGAGAACTTTTAACCTAATGTCCACAATGGCATAGTCTATGCAAAAATGCAAAAAAAAGAGTAGTGCCCAGACGTGGGAACGAAAATCACTTTCTAGCCACTTTTTCCTGGTTCACCTTATGGCCTAAAATGCATTCATACATACATACAAATGTACATACATACGCACATACACAAGTACATTCATACATACACACGTACACACATACGCACATACACAAATACATTCATACATAGAAATGTACATACATGCACACATACACAAGTACATTCATACATACACATGTACTGTACATACGTACATACATACGCACATTCACAAATACATTCGTACATCCATACAAACATACAAATGCACATACATACGCACATACACAAGTACATTCATAAATACATACATACGCACATACACAAATACATTGTACATGCAAACATACATATATCACCCACATCTGCGGTCCTCTCCAAGGTTTCTTATAGTCATTCACATTGACATCCCACTGGGTTGTGAGTTTTTCCTTGCCTTTATATGGGATCTGAACCGAGGATGTCGTTGTGGCTTGTGCAGCCCTTTGAGACACTTGTGATTTAGGGCTGTATAAATAAACATTGATTGATTGATTGACATTAAACATACACAAGTACATCGTACATGCAAACATACATATGTACATACATACGCACATACACAAGTACATTGTACATGCAAACATACATATGTTAATACATACGCTCATACACAAGTACATTGTACATGCAAACATACATATGTACATACATACACAAGTACACTGTACATGCAAACATACATATGTACATACATACGCACGTACACAAGTAAATTCATACGTATATACACATGGCACCGTTGGATTTTACTTGAATCCCGGTGGAATTCAGTCGGTGCCAAAAAGGTACCCATTCAGTACCCAACCCCCTTTCCAGTACATGCACACACATTTAATAAATATTCCATGTATTTGGTTTAAAGGAATCAACTCAATCAGATTTGTTGAAAAATCAAACACATTTACACAATTCAAGTGGAAAACAGATGAAAGTGTGCATGTAAACGTGTATTAAATAGCTACATTTGACAAAGTATATCCTAGAACAGATTCATGTGACACAACCACTGCTTCCATTATAAGGTTTTTAGGAGGCCGGCCTGCAAATACAAATCTTTAAGGTCCATAAATAAAGAGAAAATACAATTATTTCCATTGCTTATAAATACATTACAATAACATTACAATCATTGTGTAAGTGTCGAGCCGTGCTTTGGCCCACCTCTTCCAACCATGCCAAAGGAGGGGAGGTGGACCAAAGCTGGACCCGGATCAGAGCAATCCCACCACTCAAATGTGGGAAGTGATACGATTGGACACCTTTAAGGGGGATTCATCAAGTCTTTTATTCCTTTAAAGTGCTCCTAAAAAAGGTCTAGAAGAAGAGAGGACTTTTAATAGGTTTGGGATAGTAGTGCGTATTCAAAGTCACAACACACAACACCTAAAGCCCATCTCTCCTTGTCGTTTCTTCATGATAACAATCGCCTTTCATAATAGAAATACTGAGAGTAGAAAGCCTTAAAATAAGAAATGTCATTTGGTCATAATATACAGTAGATATCTTAAATATACAATAAAGACTGCAAGTCACCCATATTCACAATTCAATATCGTGTAATTATTCTTTCACTTTGTAAGCTAATTTTTCGAGATATGCAAAAATTTGAGTTACGAGCCTCGCTGACGCGAATGTCACAGTGAACCCCGCAAGATCCGACCAAAACAAGCGGTCTCATTTGCTAATATTAGCTTCTAGTGAGAGATCAATCAACCACAATTTATTTTTATAGCCCTGAATCACAAGTGCTTCAAAGGGATTCACAAACCACAAAAGACGTCCCCTGACCCAAACCCACATCCGGGCCAGGAACAAGTTCAAAAGCCCCAGCTGAGAAAAGAAGAAAACTTGGGAAGGTGTCGTAGATGTGCGGACCCCCTTCCTGGAGATGGAAGGGGGTCCCATGTTTTTCAAACATGGGAAGGAAGAAAGTGTGTGTGAAGGACAGTGCTGAGGAGAAGTAGATGATGTTCTTTGAATTAGCCTAATTTGTTTTGAAGAAAAACAACAAATAATTGTTTGAATAAACATTTGCTCATTAAACTGTGCTATAAATGTAATTTCTGTAAGATTGGAATAATTTTTAAACATTCTCAAAAAATAATAATAAAAATGTTAGCATGCCATCATGCTAACATTTGCATGCTTACATTTTTAGTAGGCTGTCAAAAAATAGATTTTCGAATGAATTCTTATTTGTAACGATTCCTAATCAATTTAAAAAGATAAAAAATAAATTAATCATTAGTAAACAAAACCAGTTTTCTTTGAAGTAATATAGAAATTGATCAGAGCTGTTTGTCTATTTAATGGAGGAATGTAGTTCATCATAGAACTGGCATCCAATTTTATTCAAATAGTGTAGATTTTCAATCAAGAATCCAATCAGAATCGTGAGGTGCCGAAAGATTCACAGACCTAATTTTTAGCAATTTTTTTTTTGGTACTAGACGCATGTTAATGTTAGCATGTTTGCATGCTAGCTTTTTAAGCTAATTTTAAGCTATACATATATATTTTCGTACTTTTACACATACTAACTGGAAAGCATGCTAAAGTTAGCATGCATCATTTTTTGTAGCTATTTTTGCAAGTTAATGCAGCAGAGTCCTATTTGATTGATCAAAACTTTTATTAGTAGATTGCACAGTACAGTACATAGTCCGTACAATTGACCACTAAATGGTAACACCCGAATAAGTTTTTCAACTTGTTTAAGTCTAGGATGACCATTTCCATTACACCAAAAAGGAGGACAATTTGCGGCATATGACACCAAAAAGGAGGACATTATGCGGCATATCAATAAATGACTATGGTGTACATAGGACTCTGGTATACTCTTATTTATAGTACAATTTTGAGTGGTCTAAAGATGATGTTTGTGTGGCTGAATAGGAAAAAATATTAACAGTATTTGTATTTATTCAATACATTGTGGTGTTCAAAAAGTGACCACTGAGATGAATCTTTTCAAGTGCAGAGTGCCACAAAGCATAACATGTGTGGACTTAAATGTAAACAACAATTTACAGGTAACATATATAATTTTAAAAAAATTTGAGCGACATCAGACGTGCACACTGTGGCCACACCAGCGTCACACCTGTCCCAAACCTGACATCATAACAATTTAAATGTTTTATTAAAATAATTTTTTGATATAAGTGATTTTGCCCTCTTACAATGACAATAACAAAAAAACATGTTTTTCATGACCTATGTGCTAGTATTGTATGTCAGGCTGCGGGTCATGCCTCTAAAAGAAATGTTACCCCTTTCAGAGATTACATTTAGTTCCTGTAACTTTCTGTCTGTAAAATACATCTTTTTATTAGCATTTATGAAATCTAGTGACAATATTTCATGAATAATATCCTTAGATTAACATTCTTAATGAATGGCAGTAAAATAAGCACACATCTGATTGAGGAGTCAGTGTTACAACCTGGCATTTACACATTGTGTGGCGTTGGGGTTGTCCGACTTTTTGTGTGGCCATAAACGCAGCACTGGCTAAGTGCCATGAGTGCGTGTGTTGGTGCAGGTGAGCGAGCGAGCGGCTTCTGTTGAAACGACGGATGACAACGTTGGTTTAAGCCTGGTTTGTATGGCAGAAAATTACCAGTTTTTATAGATAAAAGGTTTTTTTATTCATGTTTTTGGTGTGGTTACAAACAGTTTTGCTCAATAAAGTGATTGATGGTATTCCTGTTTGTAAAGTGTCTCGACAGACGATAATTGAACTGTGTTGACAAAGATTGTTTTATTCATTGGGGCCACTCTTGTTGTCACCTGTCACTCACAGAGTTGCATTGCAAAATCACACAGAACAAATTGTAATGTGTTTATTTTGTTTAAAGTTCAGATGGGATTTTTGATTTCCTGCGCGGCATTAATTTGCTGTGTGCAGATGACGCGTGAGCGGTGCGCCATTGCGCAGGCGCGCACCTTAGAGGGAAGGTTGGACCATTGTTTACCTTTTTAACCAATGATAAGCAGATTTGTATCCGACACCGCTCTTAGCCAATCATCTGATATGTTACTGCGTTGGGGGCATTTTTTTACAGTCTATGATTGGCTATTGCGCTGCAGCCCAGCAAAGATGAAAAAACTCCGCTCTTCAAGCCTAGAGCCTCAAAAAGGAGGACAAATACGTGTCCGGCTTGATGCTGCGCCGGACGCCGGACAGGGCATTAAAAATCCAGACTGTACGGCCTAAATCCGGACACCTGGTCACCCTATTTAAGTCGGGATCCACGTTAATCAATTCATGGTACAAATATATACTATCAGAGATGCACTTTCTTTTACATCTGTTGGGAATGCATTCCATATTGATGTGGCATAGAAGGAGAATGAGTTAGGACCTTTATTAGATCGGAATCTGGGTTTGACGTGGTTTGTGGAGCTCCCCCTGGTGTTGTGGTTATGGCGGTCATTTACGTTCTGGAAGTAGTTTGTCATGTACTTCGGTATCAGGGAGGTGTAGCGAATGTTATAGACAAGGCTCAGTGAAAGTTGTTTTACTTTGTCCTCCACCCTGACCCAGCCCACTTTGGAGAAGTGGGTAGATATTTTGGTACATCACACATGCTTGCTTTTTTAGCTCATTTCGTGGGTACACACCCAAGAGTTGAATATTTTGCGACTTGAACTTATCTGGTTAGCATGCTAGCTGTTAATGTTTCAATTCGGCTTTTTAGCATTCACACACAATTTCTACCTGTTTTCTAGTTGATGTGTTAACATTGAACTGGTATGTGTGGACACAAATTCAGTTCCTCTTGCTTGACGACAAGTAGTGTATCTACTATATTTTAGGAATGTTTGATGGACATTCCAGTCCTTTCCTGTGTGATGGGGGGCAGCTTCCATCTGGGAGGAGAGGAAGATGTCCACATGCAGACTCAGCAGCTCCAAGGAAGTATCAGGTCACAGTGTGTCACAGCCACGGTTTCTCTGCAGGCTCATTTTTTATCTGCACTGCGTGATCCGCATTCTTCATTTTCAGATATTGTTTATCCTTAAGAAAAATATTTCAAATATTCTATTATGTACACAAAGTAACGCATGTATTGGTTTATTCATAAGCACTAAAAATAAAAGTTGGTATTGTACAGGAATTTAAATGTGTATAAATGAAGTGTCGTTTAGAGGAGGGCAGTGACGTGCGCTGAGGTTCATGGCTGCTGAGGCACACAACCCTTTAGAAATTTACACTTCAGGACCTGCAGTGCAAAACATCTGTTGGACTTTTCCAATAAAGCAAGAATGGCCATGTCACACACTTACACTCTTTGAATTACTGCAAAAAGTAATTAATGCATTCATTCCATTAGAAACATGTATATGCTGTTGCTTTGAGTCATTATTTAATGACTGTAACTAATAAAACCGCATAAGACGGTAAAACAAGTTCAATAGAAAGCAAAAGTTTAAGTAAGATAAAATGTAAATTAAAAGTAAAATAAGGTAAATAGGGAAACAAACTTAAATAGAAGGTAAAAGAAGGTATAAGGTTATATAAAAGGTATAAAAAAAATAAAAAAATAAAAAAAAGGTAAAAGAAGGTAACAGGTAAATAAAAGGTAAAGAAAGTTTAAAAGCAAAATGAAAACTAAAAGAATGTAAATAAAAGGCAAAAAAAAGTTGAATATAAGGTTTATAAAAGGTACTAGAAGGTACTGCAAATAGTAAATAGGTTAAATAGGGAAAATACAAGGTAAAATAAGGTAAAGAAAGTTTAATATAAGGCAAGGCAAGGCAACTGTATTTGTATAGCGCTTTTCATACACAAGGCAGACTCAAAGTGCTTCACAGACAACAAAGTGAAATGAAAGAAAATAAAAGCAAAATTAAAATGCAGACAATAAAAATAAAAACAGTGCAGACGTTAAAATATTAAAAGATTTAGCTGAAAGCTAAGGTGAACATAAAAGTCTTCAGTCTAGTTTTAAAAGTAGTCAGAGTTGGGGAGAGTCTGACATCTTCAGGAAGTTTATTCCAGCTATTTGTTGCATAGTGACTGAATGATGCTCTCCCTTGATTTGAGTTTACTCTGGGAACCGCTAACAGATTGGTCTCAGAAGATCTTAGTGATCTAGAGGGCTTATATAGTGGGAGCATATCAGTGATATACTTCGGCCCTAGACCATGTAGTGATTTATATGTGAGCAGGAGGATTTTGAAATCAATTCTCTGATGTACAGGGAGCCAATGTAAGGATTTAAGAATTGGTGTAATGTGCTCACATTTTTTGGTCTTTGTTAGAACTCTAGCAGCAGCGTTCTGAACAAGCTGTAGCTGCCTGACAGTTTTTTTGGGAAGACCTGCAAGGAGACCATTACAATAGTCTAGCCTACTGGTAATAAAGGCATGTACAAGTTTTTCAAAGTCTTGAGCTGACATGAGCCCTCTAAGTCTTTTTACATTTTTGAGGTGATAGTAGGCCGATTTTGTTACTGATTTGATGTGACTGTCGAATCACACAGAATCTAAAATAACCCTAAGATTTCTGGCTTTATTTGAGGTTTTCAGGGACAGTGATTGAAGGTGTTGGACGACTTTAAACCTTTCTTTTTAGCACCAAAAACAATTATCTCAGTTTTATCTTCATTTAGTTGTAGGAAATTTTGGCACATCCAGTGTTTGACTTGCTCAATGCACTGGCACAGAAGATCTATGGGGCGATAGTCATTTGGTGATAGCGCTACATAGATTTGGGTGTCATCGGCATAGCAATGATGGTCAATGTTATTATTTTGCATGATTTGTCCTAGTGGGAGCATATAAATATTAAATAAAGTCGGCCCCAAGATTGAACCTTGGGGCACTCCACACGTTACGTTGGTTGGTTCTGATACAAAGTCACCAATGGAAACAAAATAGTTCCTATCTTGTAGATATGACTTGAACCAGCTTAAAACTGTGCCTGAGATCCCCACCCAGTTTTCCAACCTGTCCAAAAGTATTGAGTGGTCGACAGTGTCAAATGCAGCACTGAGGTCCAATAGCATTAATACTGAAGTTTTGCCAGAGTCTGTGTTTAGACGGATGTCATTTATAACTTTAAGAAGGGCCGTCTCTGTGCTATGAAGAGGTCCTGACTGGAAGTTGTGGCAGCCAGTAGAAGCCAAGAAGTGATTTAGTTGTTGGAGGACAACTTTCTCAATTATTTTACTTATGAATGGTAGATTTGAAATTGGTCTGTAGTTGTTGATAACAGAGGCATCTAGGCTCTGATTATTTAGAAGAGGTTTAATGACTGCAGTTTTAAAAGCCTTCGGGAAATTGCCCGATTGAATAGAATTATTAACTATTTGCAATACGTCTGTTGATAGGCAGTCAAAAACATTCTTAAAGAAGTTGGTAGGTAAAACATCAAGGCAGCAGGTGGATGACTTTAGAGCTGTCACCGTTTCCACTAGAGTTTTAGAGTCTATGGCATTAAAGCTTGCCATCATTGCTGTGTTACTTTTGCCTAAATGGGTTGGTGATCCAACTTTTTTACTTGAGATATTGATGGCGCGTCTGATGCCTTCAATTTTATCAGTATAAAAGAATGCAAACTCATTGCATTTCTGCGTGGAATGGAGTTCGGCTGGTATTTGTGTTGGGGGTTTGGTCAGTCTGTCAACGGTTGCGAATAGGGTTTTGGCCTTATTTGTGTTGCTGTTTATGATATTGGAGAAGAATGTTTCTCTAGCGCTTTTTAAGACTAAATTGTAGGCCTTGAGGCTCTCTTTATAGATGTCATGGTGAATATGAAGTTTTGTATTCCGCCAGATTCGTTCAGCCTTCCTGCACTCTCTTCTCTGGGCTGTTACAACAGCAGATTTTCTCCAGGGTGCCTTTTGCTTACCAGAAATCGTTTTAACTGTAACAGGTGCAATGATATCTATGATATTCACAATTTTGGAATTAAAGTTGCTTACAAGATCATCAGCATGACATGGGTTTAGAGGTGGTAGTGAGGAGATGGTGTTTTTAAAGAGGACATTAGCATGTTCATTTATGTACCGCTTTTTGACATTCTTTGATTCTGTTTGTGTGTCCGGAATTATAGAAATATTAAAGAAAAGACAGAATTTATCAGACAATGAAGGATCAATCACAAG
This sequence comes from Entelurus aequoreus, assembly GCF_033978785.1. Taxonomy (NCBI): domain Eukaryota; kingdom Metazoa; phylum Chordata; class Actinopteri; order Syngnathiformes; family Syngnathidae; genus Entelurus; species Entelurus aequoreus. The sequence continues at coordinate 86,735,822 of NC_084736.1, forward strand.
AACATCAGAAACATTGAGACCTTTTGTGATAATCAGGTCCAGAGTGTGTCCCTTACAATGAGTAGCCTCTTTCACATGTTGAGACAGTTCAAATGTGTCTAAAATAGTAAAAAGTTATTTTGCGCCCTTGTCATTCAAATCGTCAATATGAAAATTAAAATCACCAGTAATAACCAGGCAGTCAAAGTCAATGGAGATGCTAGACAATAATTCAGTAAAATCATCGAAACATTTTGCAGAATATTTAGGTGGCCTGTAGATAATTAACAAGAGAATTTTGGGAGAGCATTTCAACACAGCACACAGGTATTCAAATGATGTAAAATCACCAAGTGACATCGGTTTCCCCTGAAACATGTTTTTAAATATAGCAGCAACCCCTCCACCTCTTTCCCCCGATCTACATACATCAATGAAGTTATAGTTGGGGGGTGCTGTCTCGATCAGAATGCTTGCACTGTTATTTTGTTCCAGCCATGTTTCAGTTAAAAACATAAAGTCAAGTTTAGAAGTGGTAATAAAATCATTGACTAAAAATGATTTGCTATTCAGAGACCTGACATTGAGCAGACCCATCCTGATGGTGTTATTGACAGGCTTCGATGTTGGCTTTGATTTGGAGAGAATAGGAATGAGATTGTTTAGGTTAGCAGGGTGGCTAAGTTTCCCCATGTTTACTCTCCTGGTAGTCACAACAGGAATGTAGAAGGTACCATGATTTGATGTAGGCAACCTTGGGCCCAGCTGATAATGTGGTCTACTGCTGAACCCTTTTCTGTATCAGAAATATTCAGGACTGCTGTCAGGGTGAGGCGGGGTTTGCCGTAAGGGGGAAGGGGAGTGAGCAGCGTCAGAGTTGGGACGAACTATTGAAGGTGGACGTTGAGGGCGTGCAAGGGGTTGGCGTGAGAAGGGTGAAGTATGGCTCGGGGGTTGTGGAGCACGCCTTCGTGGAGGGGGGGCGATGATCTAGGGGGGTAAAAATCGGAGTAGGGCGGGGCGTGAGTGGGGGTAGCTCCCGGAACTCCAAGGGGGAGAAGGGGGGAGAAAGGTCTACTTGAGGGAGGGAGAAAGATGGAGACGTGGATGGCTTGGGGGATGTGGGGGAGGGATCTTCACCTCTCCTCTTTGCTCTGGTGTATCTCATGGTCGACGTTGTCCTTTTGCAATGGCGGTCCTCCTTCGACGTTACTGATAGGCTGTGTTGTGTCTTCCTTCCTTGGTGGCTCCTCTTGTCTCTTGTCCTTGGCAGTGATGATAGATGCAAGATGCAGGAAGTGAAACATGTTCATGAAAAGCTTTACTCCCATCTTATTTAGGCAAAGTCCGTCTGCCTTAAAAAGATGCCTGCGGTCCCAGAAAAAGCTAAAATTGTCAATAAAATGCATTGAACGAGCAAGAAGTGCACTTGATAGCCACTCATTCAGCGAGTAAAGTCTACTGAATCTCTCAGCTCCTCTCCTTATTGGGGGTAGACGACCACTGATAAAAACGTCAGCATTCACAGCGCTGACTGTTTCAAAGAGTTTATTGAAGTGCTCTTTCAGCTCTCTTGATTGTTGTTTTACAATGTCATTAAAACCAATGGACATTCACAGTGACTTTTATCTCCACGACAATACATCGACAAAACACTTAAGCTACGGAGCTAACGTGATAGCATCGTGCTTAACTGCATATAGAAACAAAATAAATAAATCCCTGACTGGAAGGATAGACAGAAGATCAACAATACTATTAAACCATGGACATGTAAATACACGGTTAATGCTTTCCAGCCTGGCGAAGGTTAACAATGCTGTTGCTAACGACGCCATTGAAGCTAACTTAGCTAGGTAGCTAACGTGATAGCATCGGGCTCAAATGCAGATAGAAACAAAACACATAAACCCCTGACTGGAAGGATAGACAGAAAATGAACAATACTATTAAACCATGAACATGTAAATACACGGTTAATGCTTTCCAGCTTGGCGAAGCTTAAAAATGCTGTTGCTAACGACGCCATTGAAGCTAACTTAGTAACGGGACCTCACAGAGCTATGATAAAAACATTAGCGCTCCACCTATGCCAGCCAGCCCTCATCTGCTCATCAACACCAGTGCTCACCTGCGTTCCAGCGATCGACGGAAGGACGAAGGACTTCACCACGATCACCCTGGTTGTGTTGCTTTAGTCCGCCGCTAATACACCGATCCCACCTACAACTTTCTTCTTCATTGTTCATTAAACAAATTGCAAAAGATTCACCAACACAGATGTCCAGAATACTGTGGAATTATGAGATGAAAACAGAGCTATTTTGTATTGGATACAATGGGGTACCGATACTTCTGTTTCACTGGTTACGTCACGCGCATACGTCATCATCCAAAGACGTTTTCAGCCGGAAGTTTAGCGGGAAATTTAAAATTGCACTTTATTAGTTAACCCGGCCGTATTGGCATGTGTTGCAATGTTAAGATTTCATCATTGATATATAAACTATCAGACTGCGTGGTCGGTAGTAGTGGGTTTCAGTAGGCCTTTAAATAGAAGGTAAAAGATGGTAACGGTAAATAAAGTTAAATTAAAGGTAAAATAGGCTAAATGTAAGAAGGTAAATAAAAGGTAGAAAAAAAGTTGAATAAAACATAAAGAGGGTAAATAGAAGGCAATAGAAGGTGTAACAATTTAAGATAAAAGAAGGTACTGTAAATAGAAGATGAAAGGTAAAGAAGGTAAATAGAAGGTAAAATAAGGTCAAACAAGTTAAGTAGAAAGTAAAAGGTAAATAAAGAAAGTTCAATAGAAGGTCAAACAAGTTAAGTAGAAAGTAAAAGAAGGTAAATAAGAAGGTAGATACAAAGTTATGACAAGCATAAAAACATTTACATTTCAACTATAACTACCTAAAATACACATTGAGGCTTTATATAAAGGACATTTTATCCAATTACTTGATCAATTAAAAAACTAATTGATAGACTACTAAAATAAGCCCTAGCTGCAGCCCTAATGGTGTACAACATTACCAAGTTGATGGTGAAATAATTGGCCAATCATTTCTGCTCCGTATTTGATTGGGAAATGCTGGCGATGATTCAAGCTGTCACAGTTCAATTAAATGTGGAACAGAGAAACTTCTGGTTTGGGCAAGATGGAGTAGACACGTGTTGAGTCTACCTCCCACAACTTTTTACATTGCCACTCTTTTAAAACTCCATAAACTATGCGAGCGAGCCGGCGAGCGGGTGATTATATTACCCCGGAGTTGCAACCGGCAAGAAATGCCAACTCACTCGACGAAGCGGAGCGCCAGAGATACCGGTGCCGGCGAAGTCAACATGTCGGCTATAGCTAGTCTTCTGGAAGAACACCGCCAGGCCCTCTCCGCGGACTTCAGGACAGCAATTTCTACACTCGAGACAAAGATTGATAAGGTAAACATCAAGGTCTCTGAACACTCAGAAAATTAATTCACTCGAGGAAAATGCTACCTTGCAAGACGAACGCCTGCTAGCATTGAAAGCAACATGTGCTAAGCTAACGGAGATCGAAGCTAAGCTACGGGCTAAAGTTAGCGACCTCGAATCCCAGAGTCGGCGAAATAACATCCGAGTGGTCGGCATACCAGAGTCCGTGGAGGGGCCACGCCCAACTACCTTTTTTGCGGAGCTACTGAAGGAGATTTTTGACGAGGATTTCGTTGAATCACCGCCGGAGTGCGACCGGGCCCATCGGACACTCGCTAGCAAGCCGAAGCCAGACCAGAGACCGCGGCCCGTTTTGATACGGCTACACAAGTACCAGGTGAAGGAGAGCATTATCCGCGAGGCCAGGGCCAGGAGAGGCAAGCTACAATACCGAGGGTACCCCGTCGCCATCTACGAGGACTACGCACCTGAAGTGGTGGAACAACGCCAAAAATACCGCGATGTGATGTTGGAGCTCTACCAAATGGGCCTACGACCAGCATTATTGTTCCCGTCCAGGCTTGTCATAGTAACGAAGGATGGTGGTAAGAAGAGATTCGGATCGGTTACAGAGGCCAAGGACTTCTTGACATCAATCCGCACGCTAGATACCTGATGGGCTTGGACGGCTATTTACCACTACAAAACGGCTGGACATGACAACAATTTGCACCTTGACTGTGCAGCTCCTGGAATAAAAACTGTAAGTTCAACTTTTTTAGAGGCCTGACTTATGACAACTTTGCATTCACTGTGGACGCTGTGGGCCTTCGTTTGTTTTGCTGCTCTAAGCCCGGACCACCACTTTAGATGTGTGCTCATAATAGGAAGCAATGTTTGAGTGTTGCAATTTACACACTGGCTTGCGGTGGTCACATAATTTCCAACATGGACGGTCGTGACTATTTTTGTTTTGTTTGTTTATTTCGTTCTGTACCGGGCGTTCTTTCTTCTTTTTTTTCTTGTCTGAGGGGCCAAGCTATTTGTAACACATTTTGATTATGCATCCTAATTTGTTTTAATTTGATCTAGTCATTCTTATGAGGCACTCCTTGGTCCAAAATACATCACTAAAGCTATTGGTGCACTGTACATTTTGGTGTTGAGCCAACGCTGCTTATGTGCCTTGTTTGTTTATTTCAGTTTAATATTTCCTATATTACTATACACTCAGGTTGGGATGCGTCTCGCGAGCGTAGGTTCACTTTAAATTCTTATTTCGCTTTATGGAGTTCATTAATGTTACTGTAAGGGAGGAGACTCCGGAAGTTAGCATTAGTCAAGTTAGGCTAAGTAAGAGCGAGAGAGCTCAGATAAGGTTCTTATTTAGGGTGGGTAGTAAGGGTAATTGCATTCTAATTTGTTGGGGTTTGTTGAAATGTGTCTTTCTGTCATTACTAGTTTTTATTTAGTTTTCTTTTATTATTCTTTTATTTTTCTTACCTTGGTGTTTTGTACCACTTTGTTATTTTTCCTTTTTGCTGCTATACCTTCCCTCTCTCCCTCCCGTCCCTCCCCATGGGGTCTAAGGCGTGTCATACAGATTTACTGTTGGGGTCTAATAGATGGCGGATGCTGGTAGGATGTCGAGTGGCGGAATGCGTATCATCTCTTGGAACACCAAAGGCATGAACAACGCTGTCAAAACTGGTAAGGTCTTAACTCGGCTGCAGCATCTTAAAGGGGACATTATGTTTCTGCAAGAAACACACCTGAAGACATCAGAAATTCTCCGTATTAAGAGGTCTTGGATGAGCCATTTATTCCACTCCCAATTTTCTGCTAGGGCTAGGGATTCGGCCATAATTATCCATAAGCGTGTTATGTTTGAGCCAGCAGACGTTATAGAAGATAATGAGGGTCGCTATGTTGTGGTTTCGGGCACGTTACAGAACACACCGGTGATTTTAGTCTCTGTGTATGCACCTAACTGGGATGACGACACTTTTTTCACAAGACTTTTTGCTAGGATCCCCAACGTTGATAGCCACCGCATAATCGTAGGCGGGGATTTTAACTTAGTCCAGGATGCGATTCTTGATCGATACTCCCATACCCGAAATACACTATACAAAGCAGCAGAGGCTGTATCAACTTATGCAAACCAAGTAAGACTTTCGGATCCCTGGAGATTCAGGAACCCGCATGGGAAGGCATCTTCATTCTTCTCGCACGTTCACCATTCGTTTTCCCGTATTGTTTTATTTTTAATAGATAATCTCTTACATTGTATTAATGCATGCGACTACCACCCGAAAGCCGTCTCTGACCACGCGCCAATCTCAGTCGACATTAAATTTCCGCAAGGTGTAACCGGCCGCACAATGTGGAGGTTCAGCTCTCACTTGCTCTCAGACATTATGTTCAAAGATTTTGTTGAAACAGAAATTCGTACCTATATTGAGTTTAATGACACCCCTCACATTGGAAATAGCACTTTGTGGGAAGCACTTAAGGCTACTATCCGAGGACAGGTGATATCCTATATTTATAGGATGAGGAGGACTGAGAGGGCTAGGCTGACGGAAATTGCTAAAGAATTCCTCAACCTCGACAATGTATATGCTGTTTGTCCATCTCCAACCCTGTATAAGAAACGTATTTTGCTACATTCGGAACATGACCTGCTTATGACGCACATAGTAGAGAGACAACTGCGACAATCCAAACAATGCTTCTATGAATATGGAGACAAGGCCGGCCGACTTTTAGCTCAACGGGCCAGGGCTGCTAGCGCATCGCGGTCAATTCCCAAAATTAGACTACCCAATGGTAGTTATACTTCCGATCCAGTGGATATTAATAGGTGTCTTTCTGAATTTTACACTAAATTATACACTTCTGAATGCTCTCCTGTCTCCGCAATTTGCCCCAACCCCCTCGATTCATTAACATATCCTTGCATTGATGTAAACATTGCCAGGGAGCTGGATAGACCCATGTCCTCATCAGAGATACAGGAGGCAATTCGATCTATGCAAAATGGAAAGTCGCCCGGCCCTGATGGCTTCACAGTTGAATTTTACAAGGCTTACTCATTACTGTTATCCCCCATTTTAGCAAGAATGTTCAATGATTCCTTCAACGCCGGCCGCTTACCAAGGACTCTGTCACAAGCTTCCATCTCATTACTCCTTAAGAAAGACAGGGATGCTACCTCTTGTGGTAACTACAGACCGATCTCACTTTTGAATGTGGACTGCAAGATTCTGGCGAAAGTTCTCTCTATACGTCTTCAAGCAGTGATGCCCTCAATAATTTCGGCTGATCAGACAGGTTTCACACTGGGGAGGCATCCATTCTTCAATACCAGAAGATTGTTGAATATAGTTCTCTCTCCGCCATCTGATACTCCGGAGGTTGTGGTGGCGCTGGATGCGGAGAAGGCGTTCGATAGGGTGGAGTGGGGCTACTTATTTTTTATTATGGAGAAATTTGGTTTTGATCCTAAATTTATTTCTTGGGTTAGAGTCCTGTACGAGACTCCACTTGCCTCCGTACATGCAGTACTAACGGCCTCCCCGTTCAGCTTACTTCCCTCTCCAACGTGGGACCCGGCAAGGATGTCCGCTTTCACCCTTGCTGTTTAATATAGCCATTGAACCACTTGCTATTTGGCTTAAGAATTGGGAGGAATTTAAGGGTATCACTCGTTTCGGTCGGGTTCATAAGCTCTCCCTATATGCCGATGATCTTCTGTTGTTCGTTTCGGACCCCTCGTCCTCGCTTCCCCATATACTGTCGATTCTTGATCAGTTCGGTCGTTTGTCATTGTACAAACTGATTATTCAGAAAAGCGAACTATTTTTTGTGAATAATTTGGCAAGGTCACTCTTGCGCTCACAATTCCCCTTTAAGATCTCAGAGGACGGATTTAAATATCTGGGTGTGTTCGTCTCGAATTCTCCCACAGAGCTGTTCCGTAAAAACTTTCAAGCACTGTTGGACAAATGTAAATCGGACTTGTCCAGGTGGGCTGCACTCCCCCTATCCCTGGTTGGCCGCATTAACCTCATAAAAATGATTTTACTTCCGAAATTTTTATATCTCTTTCAGCACATCCCTATATGTCTCAACAAATCATTTTTTGTTGGCCTTAATCAACAACTTCTTGCTTTCATTTGGCAAAACAGGCCAGCCCGCCTTGGGAAAGCCATTCTACAGCTCCCTAAAGCGGAGGGTGGTCTAGCACTTCCAAACTTTAGAAATTATTTCTGGGCCTGCAATATTAATAAACTTCTGTACTGGGTCCGCTGCGACTCCCCAGCCGCCTGTCCACCTTGGGCTCACATAGAGCTGGCATAGTCTAATAGTTCCCTGCACGCGGTGATTTGCTCACAGCTACCCTTATGTTCATTGGGGACCTCCCTAAACCCAGTTGTTAAAAATACCATTAAAATTTGGACTCAATTTAGGAAACATCACGGCTTGCACAAGGCTTCCAGCAGTGCTCCGATTTTGAACAATCCCGCCTTTCTCCCTGCCTGCTCTGATTCCGCGTTTCGCGCTTGGTCGACTAACGGCCTTAAAATTCTCAATGACCTGTACCACGATGGAGTGTTCTCTTCCTTCGCTTCTCTGTCAACAAGATACAATCTGCCTAATACTCATTTCTTTCGATACCTTCGAACAAGGCATTTTATTAAAAAACAATTTCCTCATTTTCCCAACCACCCCTCAGAAGCAGAAATTGATCGGTTTCTCTCCTTTGACTCTGACCAACGACGTTTGATATCTGTCATATATAATGACATCGGCCTTCTGAATCCACTTAACACTTCACCTGCCAGAGAATCCTGGGAGCATGACCTTGGGGCACCTATACGTGACGGGCGGTGGAGAGAGGCTTTGAGGCTGGTACATTCATCATCTATATGCGCTAGGCATGGCCTAATACAATGTAAGGTACTACATAAAGCATATTTCACCAATGCTAGACTGGCTAAAATATACCCCAACCATAGCAACACTTGTAACCGCTGTAGACAATCCCCAGCTGACCATTTGCATATGTTCTGGACATGCCCAAAACTCTCAAATTTTTGGTCGGCTATTTTTGACACTGTCGGGCAGGCCCTCGATAGGACAATAACACCCAGCCCGCTGACTGCCCTTTTTGGCGTTCCGCAGGTAGACGGTTTACCTGCAACCGCTCGTCATGTCATTGCGTTAACGACTCTGCTGGCTAGGCGTACAATTCTTTTTAAATGGAAGCTTGCGTCTCCGCCGAGCCATAACAGTTGGATACAAGATGTCTTGAAGTGTCTGCAATTAGAGAAGCTTCGGTTCTCGCAGAAAGGATCTGTGTCATCTTTCTATAAAACTTGGGGCCCCCTCCTAGACCTTATTAGGGACAAGCTTGACATCACCCCAAGCGATTTGAGTAACACAACTTAGACAGAGCTGACCGCTGAAGCCCAACCCCCCCCCCCCCCCCCGCCCCCCATTCCTTGTGTTTATTTACTTTTACGTTATATTTTATTGTATATCTTATGTATTATTTATTTTACCTTATCTATTCTTTTATTTATCTTTAATATATTTTCTTAGATTGAATCTAAGTTTGCATATATTCATGTGTGTCTATATTTGTTGTGGGCACTAGGTGACAATTACCTTGGGAATTAAGTGGGTGGGTATTGTAAGGGATGGGGTTTATTATGTTACATATTGTAAAATGTGCAGATACCTCAACTTGCTGTTGCCATGATCCATCATACTGTACTGTCTGCAAAATTCAATAAAAATATTTGGGGAAAAAAAAGTGGAACAGAGGAACCCAAGGATGCAGATGGATTGTGAGTAAATAGTTCTTTACTTAACAAAATGGCACTCACAACAATAATCCAAAAATAGAAGATAACAAAAGGCGACGGTGCGAAAAAGAGAACACAAAAAGAGCACCGTAACAAAAAGAACAAAAGCTAATATACAAAGCTAACTAAACTTGGGTCGGAGTTGCAAGACGTGCGAACTAACGTAGTACATACCAAGCTGAATGGCACTGGAAATAGCCAAGAAGGTAAGAAGCATAAATACAAGCAGCATAGGGATGTTCATACAACAAGAGTCGAGGAGTGGAATAGCCAAGTGCCATCCAGCTGACAAGGTGCTGCTTAAGTAGTGCTGGTGAAATTGGACACAGCTGTGCACGTCTCACAGCTCCGCCCACAGGGAAACACAGGAACTCTGAGGAAGACAAAAAGTAAGAACCAGGTCTGCTGTACCAACAAAGGAAAACTGAGCATACAAACCACAAGGTGGCAGCAGGCGGTGACACAAGCATTTGTTTTACCATATGCATGCCACCCATGTCTGCACGTCACAGGAAGAAGGTGGACTTCAGCTTTGCTATCCCAGGTATGGCTGCTACTCACAGCTATTTAGTTGACTAGTCATCGTAATGATTCATCTCTAATCAGATAATGAAGTTAAACATATTCAGTAGGTGACTCAGGGCTGTACGGTGCCACAAATTTACTGGCAAATGCGCCTGAAAATAAACCGTGCGACTTGGAAAAAAATAACTGTCACATGAGCAAATAGGGATTCCAACCCTTTCATCACATTTTGCTCCTAAAAGACATCCATCCAAATTTGATCAATCTAAAGTCACATTTTCACCCATCTGTACAGCATGTTTGAAAAAAACTTAAACCCTCATAGTAACAAATCAATGATTGAAATGACAAACTTGCCATCCAAACAATACCCCGTTTGCTGACAAGAACATCCAGCCATGGAAGCACATTCAATCTATGTATTCAGCAGAGGTAACACAAACCAGCGAAAGATTCAACAAAGCTGCCGTCTGAGCCAAGAAACTACCGCTGCTAGCTCAGACTAAATTTCCTCTACTCGCTGACGTCACTCTGCAACAGGGACCGCCTTTTAAAGCACACACAGATATAGTGTAATACGTTTTCATAACATGGTCACTAATGCCTAGTTTCTCTTGTTATATTCTTATTTTACTGTTATATTTGTATTCTCATTGATGCTTTTTGTTTTTATTCTACTGTAATATTTTTCTATTTTGTTTCCATTTATACCCCCATTATTTACTTTTTTAAATTCGATCTCAATTCTGTACACTGCTGCTGGAATTTTAATTTTCCTGAGGGAACTCTCCTGAAGGAATCAATAAAGTACTATCTATCTATCTATGCTCACATATACCGTAATTTCCGGACCATAAGCCGCTACTTTTTTCCCTCGTTTTGGTCCGTGCGGCTTTTACGACGGTGCGGCTATTTTACGGCTTTTTTACGGCTTACGGTAACCAAGGGCGCACACTACCGAAGATGCGCGAGACCGAGGCAGCCATCTTGCGCCAGGTAACGAGAGCAAAATAAAGAGTAGGAGAGCGTCAGCGACAGTTTGGAAAACAATATGGAAAACAAACGTAGAAGTGCATATGATGCTGCGTTTAAGTTAAAGGCAATCGATTTGGCTGTCAAAGAAGGAAATAGAGCTGCAGCACGTACCCTTGACATCAACGAATCAATGGTGAGACGTTGGAGACGGCAGCATGAAGAACTGATTCAATGCAAAAAGACAAAAAAATCCTTCAGAGGTAATAAAAGCAGATGGCCGGAACTTGAAAACTTTCTTGAGGACTGGGTGAACACACAGAGAGCAGACGGCCGGGGTGTTTCCACCGTGCAGATCCGACTGAAAGCCCAAACAACCGCCAAAGAAATGAATATTCAAGATTTTAGAGGCGGACCATCATGGTGTGTCAGATTTATGAGACGAAAGGGGCTGTCCATTAGGGCGCGAACGACTCTGAGTCAGCAACTCCCTCCCGACCACGAGGAGAAAATAACAAACTTCCGCGAATTCACACAAAGAAAAATAGAGGAATATTCCATCGGACCGGACGAGATAATAAACATGGATGAAGTGCCTCTTTCCTTTGACTTGCCTCTCACAAGGACTGTTAACAAAAAAGGTGAATCGTCCATCACACTGAGAACAACTGGCCATGAGAGAACACATTTCACTTGTGTTCTGGGCTGCACAGCATCTGGACTAAAGCTTCCACCGATGGTGATTTTTAAACGGATTACTATGCCAAATGAAAAATTCCCGAAAGACATCTCCATAAAAGTCAACCAGAAAGGGTGGATGATGGAAAGCGTTATGAAGGAATGGCTGAATGAGTGCTATGTCAAGCGACCTGGGGGATTTTTTCACCAAAAAAAAGCACTGCTCGTTTTGGACAGCATGAGAGCCCATATAACAGATTCTGTGAAAGCAGCCATCAAGAGCACAAACTCTATTCCAGCTGTGATTCCTGGGGGCACAACGAAGCATTTGCAGCCACTGGACATCAGTGTGAATCGTGCTTTTAAAGTGGCACTAAGAGTTCAGTGGGAGGCATGGATGACTAACGGTGAGAAATCATTCACCAAAACTGGTCGCATGCGAAAAGCAACTTTTGCTCAAGTCTGCCAGTGGATCCTGACGGCATGGAAAAGTGTGAAAACATCCACGGTCATCAACGGCTTTCGAAAAGCTGGACTGCTGCGTGGTGATGATGAAGAGGACGGCGTAAGCGTAACGGCTGACGAAGCCGAAGCTGTTGATTCCACTGACGAAGGAGAGAAAGTGGCTGGCGACGCCATTTTGGACCTGTTCTTCTCCGACACAGACGAAGAGGATTTCGGTGGTTTTAGTACGCAGGAGGAAGACTATGACCAGTGATTAAAGACTGACTACCGTCACTACCGGTAATAACGTTGTATTATTTGTACTCTGCACAAATGCTGTTCGCCATGTTAAAGATGTGAAAGTTTGATTGAAAGATTTATTGTTAATAAATGGGACGCTTTGCGTTCCCAAACAGTCATCTCTGTCCCGACAATCCCCTCCGTGGTAGCAGGAACCCCTATATACTACGGTAATTACACATCAAAACCCTGCGGCTTATAGTCGGGTGCGGCTTATATATGGAGCAATCTGTATTTTCCCCTAAATTTAGCTGGTGCGGCTTATAGTCAGGTGCGGCTTATAGTCCAGAAATTACGGTATATATACATACATACATACATACATACATACATACATACATAATGTCTTAATTAGATTATCCAAAAAATAGTGCTCGATACCGTGGTAGAGCGTAATATGTATGTGTGGGAAAAATCACAAGACTATTTCATCTCTACAGGCCTGTTTCATGAGGGGTTTCCCTCAATCATCAGGAGATTTTAATAGAAGCATTCACATACCATGGTTTATATAGGGCACAGAACGGGTAGGTACAGGCAGGCGTAGGGGCGTGGTGATTGGCTCATGTGTACCTAGGAGGTGTTTCCTTCTGTGATGGCATGCTGATACAATTTCGCTGCGCTTGTTGAGGGATGACAGGTCTGGACGGTATATAATAAACAGTTTCTCTTTTAAGCATAGGTTGCATCTTTTATTACCACTGTTGAAAGGTGTGCTGGATGCAAGAATTTGCCATGTTATTGAATATTCAACATTATTGTCTTTGAGATTCCAAATGTGTTTACTGAGTTCTGTAGTGTTCCGTAGGCTTTTGCTTCTGAAAGAAGCTTTGTGATTGTTCCATCTGGTTTTGAATTCTCCCTCAGTTAATCCTACATATGTGTCGGATGTGTTAATGTCCTTGCGTGTTACCTTTGCTTGATAAACGACTGATGGTTGTAAGCACCCCCCGTTGAGAGGGCAATCAGGTTTCTTGCGGCAGTTACAGCCTTTGTCGGTTTTGGAGTCGTTCTGCCTGGTGGTGGACGGCTCCTTTTCAATTGCTTTGTTGTGGTTTGAAATGATTTGTCGTATATTGTTCATACAGCTGTAGCTCGATTTAATGTTGTTCTTGTTGAATACTTTTCTTAGGGTGTTGCCTTTGGGGAAGTGTTTGTCGATCAGAGTGAGGAATTTGTGGCCAATATTAGTTGAGACGTTTTTACTGTATGGGGGGTTGTACCAGATAATGTTGTTTCATTTTCTGCTCTTTTTTGGTTGGTTTCCTGGCGTGGGTTCGTAGGTGAGGGCCTGCTGAATTAGCTGGATTGACTCTCTCCAACTGCCGTCCTACAAGTCCAGGTGTCAGACACACCAGGCTGGCTTTCTCAGTGGGGGTGGAAGTGGGGGAGGGGGGAGGGGGGGAAAAAACGGCTGTGGCAGGTAAAAGAGAAGGAGTTAGTGTGTTGAAGTTCAGGGGAGGTGTGAGAACAGGAGTAGTGGGAGGAGGGCCAGTAAGGGGTGCGTTGCTAAATCTATTGAAAAACAAATTCAGCTTGTTGGCTCTATCTACACCCCCATCCAGCAGTTTGGCTTTATTGTTGAAGCCTGTGATGGCCTTCATACCCTTCCAAACCTCACGAGTGTTGTTCTGTTGGTGTTTAGCTTCAAGCTTCCTTCTATAGGCATCTTTCCCTTGTTGAAGCTGAACTTTGAGCTGCCACTGAATCCTCTTCAACTCGTCCCGATAACCGGATCTGAAGGCTCGCTTCTTTTTATTTAGCAGCACCTTTAGCTGGCTGGTGATCCAGGGCTTGTTATTTGGGTAACAGTGGACAGTTTTTGTAGGGATGATGAAGTCCTCCCAGAAATTGATGTAGTCAGTGATGCAGTCTGTGATGTTGTCAATATCTGTCCCGTGAGGCTTACAGAGTACTTCCCAGTCTGTAGTCTCAAAGCAGTCTTGTAAGGCTATGCCCGCCTCAATACTCCTCATTTGCACTGATTTAGTTGAGATGGGCTGCCTCCTCACAGCAGGAACGTAATGAGGTGTTAAAAGCACCAGATTATGATCAGACCGTCCCAAGGGGGGCAGGGCAGTGGCGCTGTATGCATCTTTTGAATTAGCATACAGTAGGTCCAGAGTTTTATTTTCCCATGTTGCACATTGTACACATTGATGGAAAGTGGGTAAAATAGAGTCCAGAGAAACATGATTAAAGTCCCCCGAAATGAGAATGAGGGCATCGGGATGTTTGGTCTGTTGCTTAGCAACAGCGGCGTGAATGGTGTCACAAGCAGCAGTTTCATCAGCAGAAGGAGGAACATACACTCCAATGAAGATTACAGAAGTAAATTCCCTTGGCAAATAATATGGCCGAATTCCAACAGCCAGAAGTTCAATGTCCGGCGTACAAACACACTCCTTTACAGTAATATGAGCAGGATTACACCACATCTCGTTCACCAAGATGGCAATCCCTCCGCCTTTTTTCTTACCGCTCAGGAGTGTGCTTCTATCCGTCCGTGAGGTTGTGAAGCCGGGTAGAGACGCGTGTAGCCAAGTCTCCGTAAAGCACATGATGCTGCACACGGCGTACTCCTTTTGAGTTCGGGTGAGCCCAAACAATTCGTCCATTTTGTTCGCCAAAGACCGCACGTTCCCCATGAGGACCGAGGGGATTGCAGGCTTAAATTTCCTTCTGCGCTCCTTCATCTTTATGCCGGCACGGCGTCCCCTGCGCTTTTTCCGTAGTTCCACGGGAAGGTCCGGCCGCATTCCCCATAGCGCTGGTAAGGAGAGCGCAAACAGCTCCTCGCGTGTGTAGTAAACAAAAGGTCTACTGCTCCGCCAAAAACAAAACGGCCCGAAAAGAAAAAGAAAAGTAACGAAAACACACAAAAGCGCCCAAGAACCATAATTAGTGGTTTATGGAAGGTAAGAGATTAAAAAAAGGCAAGAAAAGTTAAGAATAATACCAAAAATAAAGTAAAATGAAAGGAATTCAAAGGAGTTACTGTGATGTGCTGCCGCTCTTCCAGACGTATGTAGTAGATTTTTCTAAAAAGCTTTTATAATTGTAAAGGACAATGTTTTATCAACTGATTGCAATAATGTAAATTTGTTTTAACTATTAAATGAACCAAAAATATGACTTATTTTATCTTTGTGAAAATATTGGACACAGTGTGTTGTCAAGCTTATGAGATGCGATGCAAGTGTAAGCCACTGTGACACTATTGTTCTTTTTTAAAATGTTTTATGAATGTCTAATGATAATGTCAATGAGGGATTTTTAATCACTGCTATGTTTAAATTGTAACTAATATTGATACTGTTGATAATATTCATTTTTGTTTCACTACTTTTGGATTGTTCTGTGTCGTGTTTGTGTCTCCTCTCAATTGCTCTGTTTATTGCATTTCTGAGTGTTGCTGGGTCGGGTTTGGTTTTGGAATTGGATTGCATTGTTATGGTATTGCTGTGTATTGTTTTGTTGCATTGATTAATTTACAAAATTAAATAAAAAAAATAAATAAAAAAAAATTAAAAAAAATCGATCTGTTAAAAATGAGAATCAATTCTGAATCGCACAACGTGAGAATCGCGATTCGCATTGGCGTTGTTAGGCCTATTTTAGAGGGGCTCAAGCCCCCCTAAAATGTTCTTAAACCCCCCTAAATAATTTGGTGTTAAAAAAAAATAAATACAATTTTTTTATTTTTTTACAAATACATGCCGACATATTCATTATAAAGTGGCCCGAATATGACTTTAAATAAATAATCATATAACCTGTCATTATTCACTCAGTTTCCCCTCACTTCATAGTGTAAGGTAGAGAGCCCCTTCAGTGCGTCGGTATCCAATCCATTCCACTAGTTTATATAGAAAATGCCCACATCACTCAAAATCCAGTCTGCATTTTCTCTGCGACCTTGCTTGCGGTCCTGCAGGTGTACGAAGCACATTAGCACACAGCACTGCAGAACAAGAACCTTGTGTCTGCAATTGTAAATAATTTAGTTTTTAAGTTTTGTGTTTCTTGTAGAATCTATATAAAGTAATATACATTAGCCTATTGTTAAAATAATGAAAACAACATCATTAAATATATTTGTTTTATTGTATTGTTACATTAATAGCTGTTGTATTATTATAGGATGGCTTGTTAAACATTTCATAGGATTTTCAGAGGGTGGAAAAACCAAGACATTTAATATAAAATGTAAAATTAATAAATACATAAAAAGAAAAAGAAAACAAATGGTTAAAAGCCATCGTCCCGGGGAGCATTTCATTTCGTCCCGTGCATTTTTTTTTACCGTCCCAAGGACGACGGAACTACATTAATCTCAAGCCCTGGAACCAACTTTAGCACATAGCACTTTAGAACTAAGCACTTTAGCACACAGCACTTTATCCATGAGCTCTAGTGCAATGCACACTGGTACTTTATCTTTATCTCCATACTGTAGATTTTATGCCTTCATCAAAGTGCCACCTATGTCTATCAAGCTCCATGTTCTGATGTTTAAATGTTAGTTGTCTGGTTGTGGTTGTGTCTGTGCTTGTGTTTTTGTTCTGTTGTTTTTGTGTATGTTAAGAAAGCATCGATGCACTGTGCCCAAGACAAATTTCCCCGCAGGGACAATAAAGTTGAACCTTGAACCTTGAACCTTGGAAGTTACATTTTATTGTTTGCATTAGTTGTTTCAGCATTGCCCTTTGAAGATGGTCCCTCAGTTCTTTGACAGCTTTGGCTCTTTTTCAGATCAACAGACTAAGTCTTTCTTATTTACAGTATATATAAATGTTTCTCATTTCTATTCAGACTTCCATATATATTTAATTTCCTTAACGGCTTGCCATAATATATATATATATATATATATATATATATATATATATATATATATATATATATATATATATATATATATATATATATATATATATATATATATATATATATATATATATATATTATATACAAGCCAAAGTATCCCGATCCAGATATTACTTTAATTCAAGTAATTAAGTAATATTTCCAGGGCTTGAATTTACAACCATTTTAGTCACATATGTGCCCAAAATGTAATCTGTGCAACTTCAAAATATTTGGTAACAAACAATTATTGTATTGTGAGCGAAAGTTGTGGCATTAGCCTCTATGTTGTGAATTAATAACATAGAGGCTAATGCCATGACTTTCATTGTGTTTCAGTGTATCCTGAAGGATCTTGCAAGTAATTGTTTCTTGTTGATGCTGTAAACAAAATGTCACTGTGCAAACCCATGTTTGTTGTTGTACTGAACACAGATTGAAACTAAAGCGACTGAAATAATAATAATAGCAATGAATAATTTCTAAGTCTTTGTTAGCCGTTTGTGAAGTTTTGTGCTCATGCGCTACGTTCGCTCGCATCCTGCATCTCCTGGGGGCTAAGCCCCCCCTGTCCTTAAAAGCTAGTGACGCCCCTGGCGATTCGAATTCTAATCGATTTTTTCCCACACCCCTAGTGTATGTATATATATATATATATATTATATATATATATATATATATATATATATATATATATATATATATATATATATATATATATATATATATATATATATATATATATATATATATATATATATATATATATATATATATATACTACCGTTCAAAAGTTTGGGGTCACCCGAACAATTTTGTGGAATAGCCTTCATTTATAAGAACAAGAATAGACTGTCGAGTTTCAGATGAAAGTTATCTTTTTCTGGCCATTTTGAGCGTTTAATTGACCCCACAAATGTGATGCTCCAGAAACTCAATCTGCTCAAAGAAAGGTCAGTTTTGTAGCTTCTGTAATGAGCTAAACTGTTTTCAGATGTGTGAACGTGATTGCACAAGGGTTTTCTAATCATCAATTAGCCTTCTGAGCCAATGAGCAAACACATTGTACCATTAGAACACTGGAGTGATAGTTTCTGGAAATGGGCCTCTATACACCTATGTAGATATTGCACCAAAAACCAGACATTTGCAGCTAGAATAGTCATTTACCCACATTAGCAATGTATAGAGTGTATTTCTTTAAAGTTAAGACTAGTTTAAAGTTATCTTCATTGAAAAGTACAGTGCTTTTCCCTTCCAAAATAAGGACATTTCAATATGACCCCAAACTTTTGAACGGTAGTATATAT
Organism: Entelurus aequoreus; assembly: GCF_033978785.1. Classification (NCBI taxonomy): domain Eukaryota; kingdom Metazoa; phylum Chordata; class Actinopteri; order Syngnathiformes; family Syngnathidae; genus Entelurus; species Entelurus aequoreus. Next base: position 86,754,192 of record NC_084736.1, read on the forward strand.
ATATATATATATATATATATATATATATATATATATATATATATATATATATATATATATATATATATATATATATATATATATATGTATATAATATATATATATATATATATATATATATATATATATATATATATATATATATATATATATATATATATATATATATATATATATATATACAAACATACATATACATACACACACATATACAATACACACACACTTCACATGAAACTTATCTCAACTGCATTATGCCAGAAATTAGATTTTTTTTTTTTTATAATTACTTTCCATAGTAATAAATACATTTATTGAAGAGTAATTCGTTAGTAATTCAATTACTTTTTTTGGTAAAGTGACCATAATTAATTACTTTTTAAAAGTAATTAATTATGAAGTGCATCATGAAGCAGTTGGCAGGTTGGTGTTCCTGGCTAACAACTTTGTGTGTATGTCCTTTAATCATGTTTACTTATAAAAACACTACTGTTAAAAGGTCAATTATTAAATAAAATTGAGCATAGCTAAATGTTTTTAAAGAAGATTGGAGATTATATTTGACCTTTCTTATTATTTTTAAGGCTTTTTCCCTTTATTCCTTTTCAAACACCTCTTAAGTTGGGGTCCTATTAAGCAAAACCTACTTTTTTTACTTGTTGGTTCCTGTTTTTATGTATTTGGGATCCCCATCAGTCCAGAACATTTAAAATCAAGCCATGGTGGAGATATTTAGTTACATCAACAAATATTTCCACTTATGGGCCAAACTACATCGGGGATATGAGCCTACACTGGTGTTAGTGACAGTGCTAGCGCAGTTTAGGGATGTTCTGTGTTTAATTGAGCATTGCAGTAGTAGTGTTTATACTGTATGTTTGAGTGACATGTGTACGTTGTTTGAGTGTTAATAATACAATTGTGATATTTAAGACATTTCAAATTGCTACAACATTTTTTCTGTGCTACAAATGAACTTTATTTAGTGCTAGTAGTGAAAAAGCTAAGCGTACATCCCTGGGTGTGTTTCCATTAGCCCTAGAAAAGCACAAAACCTAAATATCGTAAAAAGAAATTGGTAATGGAAACACCCATATTTCGAAAAACTATCACTAAAACATTGTTACGCTCTCTTGAGGTAGTTTTTCAGACATGTCGATATAGAAGTGTGTCGCAAAAGCATGATGGAAAAACTTTTTCCGCATTTACAGGGTGCGTAAACACCGGACATGACATAGGGGACATGAAATGAGACAAAATGTATGTGGAGACTGAAGTTTTCTTAACTCTAATTTGAGATCAAAACATTACAGCTATATTAGATAGCAAACAGCAGCGAAGTGCGGATTGTTATGAGGAAATAAAAAGGGAAGTGAGAGCGTAGAGGTTCGAAATGCTGTGGCAAACCTTAAGCAGCACTACCTGGCTGAAAAACCGGGACCAGACTTTACGAGAAATACGGCTCATGACCCCAAACCCCTCCAAACCACCGACAAGTAGCAAATGTACTTTGTCTAATGTTTTAAATATCGCTTTTATTTTGGTAAAAACTGCAATGGCAACACAGCTTGTGGCTGTAATTCTGTCATCGGCGTTTCAATTATATGTTTTCATGCACGTGCAATTTAACCATAAAGATGACTACTTCGTTCAGAAATATTAATTTTTACAGTGTCTGTGTTCCTCATTAGACCAACTTGTCCATTTAAAAGCAAAGACAGGCAAAGTGCCAATAAAAACCAAGGACCACATTCTTATGTTGCCGAGGGACCTCCTTTTTGACAGCACCCCTGCCCACTTTGTCTCCACTTTAAATACCTGGACTCGACAGTGTCAAACAACGGAGACCTCAAACCAGAGATAAATTGACGCCGTGCCATGGGGCGACACCGCCACATATCCCAAGACACAAAGCTTGGAGGTCTACAATGCCTGTCATCGCCGTCCTCCTGTACGGCTCTTAAACATGGCCGTTGATTACCACGTGTACCCCGCCTTCCGCCCGAATGTAGCTGAGATAGGCTCCAGCACCCCCCACGACCTCGAAAGGGACAAGCTGTAAAAAATGGATGGATGGATTACTGTTACTATGATACATAGTATTAAAATGCAATGGATGCATTACCTTTCACACCCTGTAGATGTAGCAGTTTGTCTTTGACTGGTAATAATTTTTTCTGACTGACTGACTTGTGTCCACTCAGCAGCTGGAACTATATTTGGACTAACAAGGCCTGAAGACACAAACACACACACACACACACACACGCACACACACACACACACGCACGCACGCACGCACGCGCACTCACACTCACACTCACAAAACTTAAAAGACAAGGTCTGAGTCTAATGAGTGGCTAATTTGCCCTGGATATTCATGGTCAGTGAAGTGAAGTGAAGTGAATTATATTTATATAGCGCTTTTCTCTAGTGACTCAAAGCGCTTTACATAGTGAAAACCCAATATCTAAGTTACATTTAAACCAGTGTGGGTGGCACTGAGAGCAGGTGGGTAAAGTGTCTTGCCCAAGGACACAACAGCAGTGACTAGGATGGCGGAAGCGGGGATCGAACCTGCAACCCTCAGGTTGATGGCACGGCCACTCTACCAACCGAGCTATACCGCCCCAGTGGATGATGAATGTACCAACACTGGGGGAACAGTTAGCTGCCCAGAATTAATCTGCTTGTGTAACAAGCAAACACAGTAACTATTTCCAGAAAATGACTCTTGCTCAAACAGCAAAATGTTGAATACATGTGTTTATTGCCAGTATAAAGTGAGATTTTACAGTTGTGGTCAGACGTTTATGTACACTAATCATGGGCCCAAATGATCAGTATAACAATTGCTTTTCAGCTAACTGTTGGAGACCCTTGTAGCGTCACTATCAAAGTGTAGTGTCACTATTACAAAGTGTAGTGTCACTATCAAAGTGTAGTGTCACTATTATAAAATGTAGTCACTATTATAAAGTGTAGTGTCACTATCACAAAGGGTAGTGTCACTATTATAATGTGTAGTGTTAGTATCAAAGTGTAGTGTCACTATTACAAAGTGTAGTGTCACTATCATAAAGTGTAGTGTCACTATTACAAAGTGTAATGTCACTATTACAAAGTGTAGTGTCACTATCACAAAGTGTAGTGTCATTATCACAAAGTGTAGTGTCATTATCACAAAGTGTAGTGTCATTATCATAAAGTGTAGTGTCAGTATCACAAAGTGTAGTGTCACTATTACAAAGTGTAGTGTCACTATCATAAAGTGTAGTGGCACTATCATAAAGTGTAGTGTCACTATCACAAAGTGTAGTGTCATTATCATAAAGTGTAGTGTCACTATCATAAAGTGTAGTGTCACTATCATAAAGTGTAGTGTCACTATCACTATGTTTATATTTAACAACTTAGATACACAACTAGTGTTATGAGCACAAAACATTATTAAAACAAGAGATCAGAGTTTTTTTAATTGACACTTCTTAAAAAGTGAGATAGCAATACTAATAAGTTAGCACGTACCTCGTAGACGTGATAGCCACATGTAGCGAAAAAAATTAGATCTCTGAATTTCCCAATTCGCTTCTTTTTTTAATGTAAAAATGTGATTGTGGTAAAAAGTCACATTTGTAATTGCAAATTGTCAGAAACTGGGCAGATCATTCTAGCTAGCTGCTGCCGCGCTGAGGCAGAGTGACAGCAGCCAAGGCAAGACAAACAAAGTGGAACTGCAATGACAGGTGAGCGATCTGGCATCAATTGGTTCAGCCTTAGCATGCGGCAAACTGTTGTCAAAGCTGTATTGGATGGAATCTACTGATATTTTACAGTCTATTTTTTATCCTCACGGTAATAAAAATAGAGGACAGCTCAATACGGAACACATACTTTCGTCTCTAAATACGGGACACTTCAGGGATGGCTGACAACCCAACCAGGCTGTAAAGCTCCTAGATTTGGTGTCCAGGTTGGATGTCGGAGCAGCGCCCTCACTACTCTGATTGTGGGAGATGGCATAACAAGCAATATGCTTTAACAACATTACTTGCTCTCAAAGTATGGACGTTGTTAACGGTCTCATCTGCTGGATAAAGAGACCACAATCAGAACAGACCACAAAGGATTTTAAAGTCCTATTCAGTCTGCTGAAAAAGTTAAATGATGTACAAACCCGGTTTCCATATGAGTTGGGAAATTGTGTTAGATGTAAATATAAACGGAATACAATGATTTGCAAATCATTTTCAACCCATATTCAGTTGAATATGCTACAAAGACAACATATTTGTTGTTCAAACTGATTAAAACATTTTTTTTTGCAAATAATCATTAACTTTAGAATTTGATGCCGGCAACACGTGACAAAGAAGTTGGGAAAGGTGGCAATAAATACCGACAAAATTGAGGAATGCTCATCAAACACTTATTTCGAACATCCCAGAGATGAACAGGCAAATTGGGAACAGGTGGGTGCCATGATTGGGTATAAAAGTAGATTCCATGAAATGCTCAGTCATTCACAAACAAGGATGGGGCGAGGGTCACTACTTTGTCAACAAATGTGTGAGCAAATTGTTGAACAGTTTAAGAAAAACCTTTCTCAACCAGCTATTGCAAGGAATTTAGGGATTTCACCATCTACGGTCCGTAATATCATACAAGGGTTCAGAGAATCTGGAGAAATCACTGCACGTAAGCAGCTAAGCCCGTGACCTTCGATCCCTCAGGCTGTACTGCATCAACAAGCGACATCAGTGTGTAAAGGATATCACCACATGGGTTCAGGAACACTTCAGAAACCCACTGTCAGTAACTACAGTTGGTCGCTACATCTGTAAGTGCAAGTTAAAACTCTCCTATGCAAGGCGAAAACCGTTTATCAACAACACCCAGAAACGCCGTTGGCTTCGCTGGGCCTGAGCTCATCTAAGATGGACTAATACAAAGTGGAAAAGTGTTCTGTGGTCTAACGAGTCCACATTTCAAATTGTTTTTGGAAACTGTGGACGTCGTGTCGTGTAAATAGACAACCAAAGAGGAAAAGAACCATGCAGATTGTTATAGGCGCAAAGTTGAAAAGCCAGCATCTGTGATGGTATGGGGGTGTATTAGTGCCCAAGACATGGGTAACTTACACATCTGTGAAGGCGCCATTAATGCTGAAAGGTACATACAGGTTTTGGAGCAACATATGTTGCCATCCAAGCAACGTTACCATGGACGCCCCTGCTTATTTCAGCAAGACAATGCCAAGCCACGTGTTACATCAACGTGGCTTCATAGTAAAAGAGTGCGGGTACTAGACTGGCCTGCCTGTAGTCCAGACCTGTCTCCCATTGAAAATGTGTGGCGCATTATGAAGCCTAAAATACCACAACGGAGACCCCCGGACTGTTGAACAACTTAAGCTGTACATCAAGCAAGAATGGGAAAGAATTCCACCTGAGAAGCTTAAAAAATGTGTCTCCTCAGTTCCCAAACGTTTACTGAGTGTTGTTAAAAGGAAAGGCCATGTAACACAGTGGTGAACATGCCCTTTCCTAACTACTTTGGCACATGTTGCAGCCATGAAATTCTAAGTTAATTATTATTTGCAAAAAAAAAAAAAGTTTATGAGTTTGAACTTTAAATATCTTGTCTTTGTAGTGCATTCAATTAAATATGGGTTGAAAAGGATGTGCAAATCATTGTATTCCGTTTATATTTACATCTAACACAATTTCCCAACTCATATAGAAACGGGGTTTGTATATTATTATTACATTACTTCATAAAACTATTGTAGTTGTTTGTACTATATTGTACATGTCTTACATAAAAGTTTATTTTTCATAATTGTTCAAATTGTGATGATTTGGGGGGGCCAAGCACCCATTACAATGATCAATTAATGTCAATGGCCGATGCTGATTGGATATATGATGGTTTCGAGTTCCAAGCTTAGTCATAGAACCAATTGAGCTGGTAAATTGAGGTATTACCTTATATGGAAAATAAGAAAAGTACATAAATCATAAAAAGACTTTTAGTTTATTTTAAGTTCATACAGACATCGACAAAGTGGTCTCTGCAAACTCCACCGTGTTGTTGACTCAGCTCCACTCGGCCAGAGCGAAGCAGCAACATTTTTCTGGCGATAACAGTGGATTTTCACTCTGCTTACACTCGACTTCTTGCTAGAAATATATTTGCTTGACCCCCAAATGCTTGAGTCTCAGTCTGGTAACGAACCTATTGTTCACAATAAAGTATGTGAAGGGACAAAAGGTAAAGCTTAATTTAGAGAATCTTATTTTCTATGCTTTTAATGTTTGTGTGGTCTTACTCTACTTAAATTATTGCTTCATATTTGTCTTAGAGTTTAATTTTGAACATGGTAAGATACAATTAATAGATACAGTTAATAGTTGTCAAGTTGACCAACTTTTGGCATAACAACTTATATCTGTGGATTTAGCGCATCACAGCCCAGTTCTAACCTGGAGGAATTATCCCGGATGGCATTTTTACATAGCCGTAGATATGTATGGGTAAATAGACGACAAACGTCTTTTGAGCCGACTGGGGGCAAAAGTGTTTGGACATTCTGTGGTTTTAAAAGGCAAAAAAATTAAAACATGGCTGCCCACTCTCCAATTAGGGACTTTTATTCATTTTTCCACTGAGCAGGCAACTAGTTCTCACATAACTAGTCTTCTATGTATATTTTCATGCTGTGTACACACATCCAAAAACCAAAAATGATGCAATACTGCCTAAGTTAATAGCCAAAGAAGGAGCCTTTTATATTACATTAAATACTGTATAATACATTTGTAATTTATAATAATACCCAATATTTTAATTAAATATGCTGAATAATTGATTTACAATATATTTTTAGCCCCTGTATCGTAATTGTATCGTGAGGTGAACAAAGATTCCCGCCTCTATTAAAGGTGCCGTTTGCAACTTCCTCACAGTAATTTTTTTAAAGCAGTTTGATAAAACGTTCGATAATTTTTAAATTTTTCTTGGGAAGAAACTGGATATTGAGAAGCAAGGCTGGTTGCGTGAACAATGACACTGCTCTCTGGTAACCGTGCAACACAGGAAATGATCACTGATTATTCACGCCAACATCCAATTAGGTGCTGTAACATTATCATTTATCAAGTTAAGTTGCACCATCTTGATGTCTTGCGGTTGATTCTTTGCATGGAGAAACTAAAAATAAGTGCTGCAGAGAGCGAATCAATTTTGGATAAAACAAGAAAAGTTACCTCGACAGTTAGGGTAGGATTTTGGATTTTTTTCAAATGGACCGTAGTCAGACCAATGTGGTGTGTCTTCACCAAGACCGGTAATACCACATCACCTTAGCCGCGCTCACCCTTTAGCTGTCACTTCCTGGCACTAATCCTGCAGAAAATAGTTCAATCAATCAATCAATCAATGTTTATTTATATAGCCCTAAATCACAAGTGTCTCAAAGGGCTGTACAAACCACAACGACATCCTCGGTACAGAGCCCACATACGGGCAAGGAAAAACTCATCCCACTGGGGTGAGTTTTTCCTTGGGACGTCGGTGAATGACTATGAGAAACCTTGGAGAGGACCGCATATGTGGGTAACCCCCCCCCCCCCCCCCTCTAGGGGAGACCGAAAGCAATGGATGTCGAGTGGGTCTGACATAACATTGTGAAAGTCCAGTCCACAGTGGATCCAACACATCAGCGGGAGTCCAGTCCACAGCGGGGCCAACAGGAAACCATCCCGAGCGGAGACGGGTCAGCAGCGCAGAGATGTCCCCAACCGATGCCACAGGCTAGTGGTCCACCCGGGGTCCCGACTCTGGACAGCCAGAACTTCATCCATGGCCACCGGACCTATGCAACTCCCCCTTGCAAGGGACAGGGGAGAAGAGGAGAGAAGAAAAGAAACGGCAGATCAACTGGTCTAAAAAAAGGGGGGTCTATTTAAAGGCTAGATTATACAAATGAGTTTTAAGATGGGACTTAAATGCTTCTACTGAGGTAGCATCTCTAACTGTTACCGGGAGGGCATTCCAGAGTACTGGAGCCCGAGTTCTCCCTTATTTTTGCACCTTCATTTTAAGAGGTTATATTTAAGTGTTTGATGTGATTTTACAATTTTGTTTACATTGATTGAGTGTTTTCCATGGTTGTGTTAACATTTGCTTTCCTTTGCCTTGATAGCTGAGGGGATTATAATCAGAGGAATGTTCCCAGCAGGCACAAAACATTGATACAACGTTGATTATACATACAGTACATGGCCCTTAAAACAGACTTCGAAACATCGATGCTAAATATTTGTATTGGTAAATTGAGACAATGTCTAACGTTGGATCCACGTTGTTGGTTGGGAAATGACCGAATTTTAACAGTCCAATCAACGTCACAAACTGACATAGAATTGTGAGGTGTAGAGTGAAAAGGCGCCGGACCACTTTGGGTCAGTCATGCTTTCTCAGTGAAGGCCTCACATCTGTGGAACTCTTTGCCACTGGAGTTAAAGTCACAGTCGGACATTAAACTTTTCTTACCTACTCAGTGGCCTAGTGGTTAGAGTGTCCGCCCTGAGATCGGTAGGTTGTGAGTTCAAACCCCGGCCGAGTCATACCAAAGACTATAAAAATGGGACCCATTACCTCCCTGCTTGGCACTCAGCATCAAGGGTTGGAATTGGGGGTTAAATCACCAAAAATGATTCCCGGGTGCAGCACCGCTGCTGCCCACTGCTCCCCTCACCTCCCAGGTGGTGATCAAGGGGCTGGGTCAAATGCAGAGGACAAATTTCACCACACCTTGTGTGTGTGTGACAATCATTGGTACTTTAACTTTAACTTTTCTCCACAAAACTGAAAAGTGGCTTAAGGAAAATCAGAAGTGTGAGCACTAGAACTGGATGTAGTGTGGACAAATGGGGCCAATTATTTTTAATGTGTTTTTATTTTTGTACTTGTCTTAATCCTTTTGTATGTGTGTTACACTTTTCTCATCTTTTTTTTTTTTTAAAGCCTAACCAGGGACAAGGGTTGCAAATTAGCCTGTGGCTAGAAGTCCTATGTACTTTGACATCGGTTACCTGTGGGTAGCAATGTTTAATTTTACTGTTCCTGTCATATAAATACATAAATAAATAAATAAATAAATAAACGTTGTCAAAAAGCATGCTGTTTCAACGTTCTATTTGTGTTGTAGAATTTTTGTCGGGAAATGACCAAAATGTAATGGTCAAATCAACGTCAAAACCCAACATTGATTAAATGTCGTCAAAAAACATGCTGTTCCAACGTTAAACTTGAGTTGCTCAACGTCAGGACATAATTCAAAAAGTTCTCAACGTTGGGTTACATTTAAAATAACATTTTTTACATTTAATATATATTATCGATATTTAAAACACTTATATCGTGATACAGTTTTCAGCCAAATTGCCTAGCCCTACTTTATGGTTATTTATTTACCATGACCTCAATGGGATTGTGCTGAAAATGTTAATTCCCCCTCAGGGATTAATAAAGTATTTCTGATTCTGATTCTGATTACCAGCGATAGACAAATGTGGTCTGCATCTGTAGATAATAGCAAACTAAAAGTGTAATCCGTCCAGATAGATAATGTATCTAGTCTGAGAAATCCTCATCTGCAGTTTTAACTCTCTTAAAATGTTATGTGCCCAGATTCAGAAGTGTCCAAGTAAGGACAGAGGTGGACATGTTGTGCTAACAGCGGTGCTGGATGGCTGTCAGTTGTTGCTCATACCGTACAAAAGCCCTTAAATTGATATCCTTGTTAAAAACATTTTTAAAGTGATTTAGGTAGCCATTTTTGTCTCTTTTTCCCCCCCATATTTTTTAGTATTATTACTCTAACTGTATTTGCTTTTGTTTTCTTTCCTTGATGTTGAAAGTGCCTTGACCTTTGTGTGAATTATAAATGTATGTTTGTTGTTCAATAAAAAAATAAAAAAAAGTTGTTGCTCTCCAGCCTCCACTGCAAGGACCGCCTCCTGGAGCTTTTCCGCTCGGAGGAACACACGCAACGCCGAGGGTGGGGCGGTCCTGACTGGTACAGTCATTTTTTTTGTAATTTTAAACACTAGCAACCGAGCTAACTGCTTCCTCGTCTCCTTCGACTACACACGGCTTTGGGTGTAACCGCGACGGCAGTCCGAGCCCCGCCAACTCGGGGAACAGGATGCCGGTGAAAGGAGGAGGAAGGCTCGTCTCCTACCCGAGCAAAAGCGACAACGTCGGAGTAAGTGGCGCCGTTTGACATATGTGTGTACATGGATGTATATATGAGCCCTTATAATTATTTCTCAACACACACCCACACGAAAATGTTGAGAACATTTAATGTGAAATGTTATTTCAAACCTGCCCGAGAGGCAGTGACGCGTTGAGGCAGTTGAGGTGTCATGGCGGCCAATAGTTAGCTTGGCAGAACACCTGTTGTACTCCATGGCGGCCAATAGGAAGCTGTCGCAGAACTCTTGTTTACCAAGTTTACTCGTCAAAGTGTTGCATTTAAAGCTTTGGTGTAACGCCTGCGTGACTGAAATCTTGGATTTGAATCAAATAGGGTTAAACCAACTCAGGCCCCGTTTACATTAAGGTTATCCAGGGTAAATCCCACCTAACCTTATCCTTGTCCACACACACAATGGTCGTTTAAGACCCCCTCCGTCCGCCGGCGCAACGCGACCTAGTACGCATGCGCGGAAAATGCACACGTCATAGTCACATCCAGTGTTGCTTTGTATGCAAGTTCGTAAATTAAATGTAACTTATCTGAACAGTATCCAGTGTTGTGGTATTTCAATTAACTGGAATCCAGTGTGCTCTGGGGCCCTATTGTAGTGAATCACACCAGAGCTATCATAAATTAATTAAATCTTTATTAGACACGTAAACAATGTGATAAAGAACATTTTACATCAATCAATCTAGGGATCTAGATTTCTGGTCAGGACACTCCTCACTCTTTTGCCTTCACCTTCATTGTCCATATGTTTTTGGTGACTTTATATGCTCTGGACCTAGACGTTGAGTCCGCGACATACATGGCTAGGCATGATGTTTGTTAAGAAATTATCAATTTCGATGCCATTATCGAATCCTCTTATCGAACCGATTCCTTATCGATTCTCTTATCGAATCCAGATAGGTTGTTGTGTATGGAAAAAAACACACAATACTTGGTTTAACAAAAACTCACTTTTGGCAGCCTTCACTTATATTTTTTAAGAATTTTTTTTTATAAAATAAATAAATATTGACTGTTAGTGCCCCTTTAATTTAGCCACCTAAGAAAAATACATGCAGGGAAAATCCTGCATTCATTTGTATTATTTATTAGACAGACCTGCAAACTCTGGAGTAGTGTAGGCTACAAGATACTGTTAACGTTATCAAACACATACAAAAAGGCTAACGTTAACGTTTCCCATTAGCCACTGACTATGCTTAGGTAACGTTAGTCTAGCTCAGTGGTCCCCAACCTTTTTGTAGCTGCGGACCGGTCAACGCTTGAAAATTTGTCCCACGGACCGGGGGGGTGGGGGGGGGGGGGGGGGTGTGTTTTTTTTTTCATAAAGAAATACAATCATGTGTGCTTACGGACTGTATCCCTGCAGACTGTATTGATCTATATTGATATATAGTATATATATTGTGTTTTTATGTTGATTTAATAAAAAAAAAATAAAAACAAGTTTTTTATTTTTTCATTTCTTGTGCGGCCAGGTACCAATCGGTAAGAGGTAACGTTATTTTAGCCTAAAGGCTACAAGTGAGCAGATATGGAAATTAACCGGCGACAGTTTACGTTAGTTACTCACCTGCACATCACTGGGACTGCAGGTTGAAGCAGAGGAAGAGGGGCGTGCTTCGTCATCTCTGTCGCTGCTTCTCCACATGTCGAAGACACGACACGTTTCTCTAACCTTAAGGTTATGTACGGCCTGAACATGTTTCAACATGTTTGTTGTACTGCTCCCCTTATAGGAAAGCGAAGTCTGGCAATAATTGCAGATAGCCGTTTTCTCGTCGTATTTCTTAGTTAAGTGAAGCCATGCCTTGGAGCGTTTTTTCCGGTCCGTTGTTGTTGCTGCTTCTGTATCTGCCGCCGAATGCCTGAGCTACGTCATTTCCTGTGACGTGCCACAGGACATTTCCTGTGACACGGAATTCGTTCCCAGGGATTCGAATAAAGAACCAAATCTTTTTCTTTACTATAGTGCAGGGGTTCTTAGCCTTGTTGGAGGTACCGAACCCCACCAGTTTCATATGCACATTCACCGAACCCTTCTTTAATGAAAAATAAAATGTTTTTTTTGTTGTTGTTCAAATTCAAGACAAAGTTATATGTTTTTTTACTAGTGCACAAAATGAACCGTGCATGAACATCACCTTGTTCAAAGAACAAAACCAACAGTGCATGAACTCACAACAAATTACACACTTGCAAGTCAGATGGAAAATTAGAGGGAACATTGTTTGGGGGTATCCATAATAGTTAGACTTAGGCTTTCTTTTTATTGTCATTCAAATGTTGCCTTTACAGCACATATGTCAGAGTCAAGGCCCGCGGGCCATATCCGGCCCGCGAGAAGGTTTTTTACGGCCCTTGGGATGATCTTGATTTATTATTAGAACCGGCCCGCAGACCGCAGATCTTTTACACGCACCAAGCGGATGCCGGTCCAAGGTTCCGAAAGGGGGCGAGCGGCCCGCCGGGACGCGCCTGCCGGCCGAAGGGCTGCAGCCCGGCAGTCAGTCGCGGAGCCCGCCGTGCCACGCGCGCCAAGGGGGCGGTCCGAAACCCGGCCCCGAGGCCCTGAGACTTCTGCTTTGTTTCCCCAAACCGCGCGTCACCGCCGGGCCCGCACCACCGTCGGGCTGCAGCCCGAGCGTCGGTGGCGGAACCCGTCATGTGCCGCGCGCGCCAAGCGGAGCGGGGGGGTCAAGCGGGCCGAAACCCGCAGGCCACCCCCTCACCACGAGGCCCTGAGACTTCTGCGTTTGACCCCTACGCGCGGCCCATCGGGACGCGCCCGCCGTCAAGCCACGAGGGCCAGCCGTCGGGTCGCGGAGCCCGCCGTGCCACGCGCGCCAAGGGGCGGGCCGAAACCAGCGGGGGGTTTCGGGCACCCAACTCGCCTCCCTCCCACGGAGGGAGGAGGGGGGTTTAATGTGAACATTACTGTGCAATCACATATTTAGAGTTTTTACTCAATTCAAGTTTAAAAGTTAAAGTTTAATATTTGTTTTCACTGCATGTTACTTCTCCTTAAACAAAGTGTTGTTTTTGATTTATAGATTTTTGCACTTTATTTTATTGTATTTCAATTTAATTATATTTTAAAAATATTTCAGTTGAGTGGATGATAGAAAATTGCTATTATTGTTTTTTTCTTTGAAGTAAATTTAGCCCACTTTTGCTAAAATAGAAAATATAGGCTACTGATGGTGCCTTGAATACCGGTTTCTTTCATTTAATGTTCATGTTATGGGGATTTTTATATAAAGGAAATTTGTCTTTTGTGTCTGTTGAAAATTAAAGATTACTGACAGAGCCATAAGAAAATATTGCTTTATTTATCTGATCATATTGGAATATATTTGTTAGGTTTTCAGTAGGTTCAATTAGGTTCACTAGACTATATGCGTCATTTAAAAATTTTTCAATGAACATTCGAACAGTCCGGCCCTCGGCTTGTAGCTAAATTTTTTATTTGGCCCTCCGTCCATTTGACTTTGACACCCCTGCTTTACAGTATAGATACGCCGATAGGGAGACGTTTTTATTTACACGATTGGTTGATTGAATTAAACTTGTATTAGTAGATTGCACAGTACAGTACATATTCCGTACAATTGACCACTAATTGTTAACACCCGAATAAGTTTTTCAACTTGTTTAATTAAGTCGGGGTCCACGTTAATCAATTCATGAGTCTGGTGTGTCTTGACCGCTGCGGCGGAGGCTCTGCCGAACCACTGAGGCCGACTCACCGAACCCCTAGGGTTCGATCGAACCCAGGTTAAGAACCACTGCTATAGTGGCTTCGATAACGGAAACCGTTTCTCAAAAAGGAATTTGAATTCATGGAATCGGTTCTTTTCTTATCAAACAATCGGGAGAACCTGTTTTCGAACATCATCCATATACATGGCGGACAATAACTGATACAGTCTGCTTTGCCAGTCGGCCAGATAATACAAAGCACACGCTACCTTTTTTATCACATCCACGGGAAACCGCATTTTCGTTGACTCTCCTTCGACAAATGGACAAAGTTTTTCGGTAAGTAGAATTGGAGTTGGGGGTTAAATCACCAAAAATGATTCCCGGGCGCGGCGCCACTGCTGCCCACTGCTCCCCAAGGGGATGGGTCAAATGCAGAGGACAAATTTCACCACATCTAGTGTGTGTGTGACAATCATTGGTACTTTAATCTCTAATCTTTTAATCACAGCTGACCTGGACATTGGAAAGTTCTCTTGCCGTCTGAGAAGGGTTGTATCCGAAATAGCTGCAATCGCTTTCTCTTACGGTATTCATGTGTGATATCCACAAGCGTCTGTACATGTAGAAGAATTATAAACACGGGCATGTCTGGATGACTCGCCTCCATCTTCCCAGTGGTTCGCTGCAGTTGTTATGAAGCTGGCTGTGGCGTGTTCTTTCTGACATCACTTCCTGTGTCTTTCTGACGTAACTTCCTCTCCGAACTCAGTTTGTAAACGATCCATGAGTCCATACAAAGCTAAGAGCCGGAGATTCAAGAAATACACGGATCACTTAGCCGTGTAAAAAATTATCCAAGGAGGGTACCTTAAACGATGGTTTAGTGTTGCTAAAACAGGGCTTAGGCTAAATAATTATTTGTTTAAGGGGTTATCCGGCTTAGCGTAGACATGGCCTCAGTGACATGCGGTGAACTAAACACCAGGTGAGGCATAGATACTTTGTTTTAGGTTGCACATTAGAGTAACAAGAAAAAGAAGGGAGTTATCCGCTTTCATAAAAAACGTTATCGTAATGATATTATGATATGATAAATGGGTCCAAAAAGCATTCGATAAAGTTGTTATTAAATACTTTTTGGTCCCATTTGCTTTTAACAAAATAAATCAAGTATTGTGAGTGTATTTTACCTTTCTGTATTTGTATCTGAAGCAGCAATGGCTATCCTCCACGAAAACGTACTTTGTATGATTGATTGATTGATTGAGACTTTTATTAGTAGGTTGCACAGTGAAGTACATATTCCGTACAATTGACCACTAAATGGTAACACCCGAATACGTTTTTCAACTTGTTTAAGTCGGGGTCCACTTAAATTGATTCATGATACAGATATATACTATCATATATACTATCATCATAATACAGTCATCACACAAGATAATCACATTGAATTATTTACAATCAGGGGTGTGGAGGGGGGGTAGGATATGGACAGCAAGTAGTGGACATAGAGAGAGAGAGAGAGAGATCAGAAGGCATAAGAAAAAGTATCTGCATTTGATTGTTTACATTTGATTATTAGCAATCCGGGGAGGGTGTTAGTTTAGGGTTGTAGCTGCCTGGAGGTGAACTTTTATTGCGGTTTTGAAGGAGGATAGAGATGCCCTTTCTTTTATACCTGTTGGGAGCGCAATCCACATTGATGTGGCATAGAAAGAGAATGAGTTAAGACCTTTGTTAGTTCGGAATCTGGGTTTAACGTGGTTAGTGGAGCTCCCCCTGGTGTTGTGGTTATGGCGGTCATTTACGTTAAGGAAGTAGTTTGACATGTACTTCGGTATCAGGGAGGTGTAGTGGATTTTATAGACTAGGCTCAGTGCAAGTTGTTTAACTCTGTCCTCCACCTTGAGCCAGCCCACTTTAGAGAAGTGGGTAGGAGTGAGGTGGGATCTGGGGTGGAGGTCTAGAAGTAACCTGACTAGCTTGTTCTGAGATGTTTAGAGTTTAGATTTGAGGGTTTTGGAGGTGCTAGGGTACCAGGAGGTGCATGCATAATCGAAAAAGGGTTGAACGAGAGTTCCCGCCAGAATCCTCAAGGTGCTTTTGTTGACCAGAGAGGAGATTCTGTAGAGAAATCTCGTTCGTTGGTTAACCTTTCTGATTACCTTGGTTGCCATTTTATCACAGGAAAGGTTAGCCTCTAGAATGGAACCTAAGTAGGTGACCTCATCTTTCCTGGTGATAACAATGTCACCCACTTTTATGGTGAAGTCATCGACTTTCTTAAGGTTGATGTGGGACCCAAACAGGATGGATTCTGTTTTACCCAAGTGTATGGATAGCTTGTTGTCAGCGAGCCAGGTGCAAGTTCTACACAGCTCAGCACTGAGGATTTTCTCCACCTGTGACTTGTCCTTGCCGAATACCAGCAGGGCAGAGTCATCCGCAAACAAAAACAATTCACAGTCGCATGCCGATGACATGTCGTTTATGTATATTAGGAACAGTAAAGGTCCCAATATACTGCTTTGGGGGACTCCACAGCTCACCGAGAGGGGGGGGGGGGGGGGGGGACACACAGTGCCGTTCACCTCTACCACCTGCTCCCTCCCCTCCAAGTAAGATTGCATCCAGCTCCATGAGGTTTTATTAAATCCGATTGCTCTGAGCTTATCCATCAGTATAGCGTGGTTAACGGTGTCAAAGGCCTTCTGAAGGTCCAGCATGACCATGCCGCAGTATTTGCCCGCGTCCACCTCATGTTTGATGTGGTCGGTCAGATAGAGAAGACATGTGTCAGTGGAGTGGTTAGTTCTGAAGCCGGATTGGAATTTGTACATGAGTTTATTAGTGGCAAGGTAACTATCGACCTGTTCATAAACTATTTTCTCCATTACTTTCGAAATGGAACTGAGAATAGAAACAGGTCGGTAGTTGCCAGGTTCCAATTTGCTTCCTTTTTTAAAGAGGGGAGTTACTCTTGCTATCTTAAAATGTTTTGGTACTTGGCCTTGTGTAATTGATAGGTTTATTATGTGCGTGATGATCGGGGCAATGATGGAGGCAGAGTCTCTGAGGAATCTGGAGGGAATATTATCAAGGCCGGTGGCCTTGTTAGGGTGGAGCGCGCTCAATTTTTGAAATACCTCATCAGCTGTGACCATTTCTAATTTGAAATCATCGTTGGATACTCCTAGCTTTCTGTAGAAGGCTTTAATGTGTTCTACACCAAAGCGACCAGAGTGGTGGGACAGCTTGTTGACAAGAGTTGCGGCTATGCTGGTGAAAAAGATGTTAAGTCTGCTAGCTACCTCCATTTTGTCTGTAATGAGGGAGTCACCCTCCTTGATGCTGATGTTGGTGAGTCTTGTTTTAAGTGTCTGGCTGCAACCAGGAAGCTGGTTGTTGGGAATTTTCCAGAGCTCACGTGGCTTATTTGTGTTTTGCTCTATTTTGTCGTTAATGTAATTTTTTTTTAAGGATTTAGTCAGGTTGGTTGACTTATTTCTTAATTTATTGCATTGCTTTTTGAGAGTTGAAAGGAGTAATTTGAGGTTGATATTATTGGGTTGCTTATCTACTACTGTTTTACATTTTTGGTATTCAGAGTATTTTCTGTCTCTGTCTTTTATAGCAGCTAATAGGTCCGGATTCATCCATGGTTCCCAGCGGGCTTTGATCCTGACTGTTTTCACGGGAGCCATGTCATTTAGTATCTTTAGGAACGCCGTTTTGAAGCGATCCCAAGCAACATCGACCAGGTTGCTCGCGAGCACAGGGGACCAGTCCCACTCATATAATTTTAAATTGAAATTGTCATTGGAGTATTTTTTGAGGGATCTGGATTGGGCTGTTATGTGGCCATTGGCTTTGGGTTTGGCTATTTTGCGGGTGCAGAAGGTTAGATAGTGGTCGCTAAGACCACAGATCATGACCCCACTATTTTTTATTTTAGGCCGGTCTGAAGTGAGAATGAGAGCTATGGTTGATTGGGTGGAATCACACACCCTTGTAGGTAGCGCTATTAGCTGGGAAAGACCGTGTAGATTACAAAACTTGCTGAAGGATCTGAAGACAGGCGCATCTTTGCGTTGAATATCTGTGTTCAGATCCCCAGTTATAATTTTCTCCACGTTGTCTGTCCCTGCCAAGCATTTTTCCAAAGATCCAAATGATCACATTAATTTTGTCTTAAAGTCCAATTTAGAGAATGATTTAATCTTGGATACAGTATATAATCCTCCATATTGGCAGACACATTCATTTAATTCAATTTAATTCCAAGCAATATAACAATATTTTTTGCATCTGACAAAAAACACCCATAAACACTGGCTTACTCTAATAAAAATGCCATGTTTGTTATAAATACAGTTTAAAAAAAAAAGGCTGGCTTCCGCTGGAGAGACATGTGTCTGCTAGCTTGGGCGCCCTCACTTCTCCCAGTGTGGCGAGTCAGAGTACTGCTGAAGCATTGAACTGCAAGTTGACAATATATCGCCCCCTACTTTGAGGCAGAGGTACTTGCTGCCTCATGGCCTGCCTTTTCCCCACCTCTTCCCCGTGGCAACAAGCACTCGCCCCCTCCCACGCACACGCTCAATACACTTTGTGTGTAGCCGTGGAGGCACCACCTGTGGCTGCCTCACTTTTCGTCTGCCACGTTATTTTCATCAGGGAACACGGAATTTCCGCGATTTTGACCATGAAAATTATCAAAATATACAGGAATCACACCAAAATCACATATAAAGCATAGACCAAAAGAGAAATATTCAAACTTAATTTTTTACTTAGTTTTTGAACATCTCATGGTTAAGCCACCTGGTGGCAAGGTGAGGCACTGCCCTTCTTGCCTCCCCTGACAGCACGTCGCTGAACCAACTGAGCAGTTGTAGAAGCTTCCTAACAGTCTCAAGAATATACAATGTTTGTTTTGGATATGTGTGTGGGCGTGTTGATATGAATGAACGAGGACTTCCTTGATCTCTAGAAAGGCATTAATGTGAGTCAAATTGGGAAAGTGGTTCCAATATATGTTAGTCTGATATTACATTTCACTGTACAGCCATTTTTCCAGCGAGCAGTACAGTTGGGTAGGAAGGGATGAACCCTGAGCAGGGTTGTGTTTACAATAGGGAGGTAGTTAGGCCGGTTAGCAATAACTGCTTCTGCTGTGTACAGTAAATATTGTGGCGTGGCAGTTTGACACAATAAACAGTACTTGTCGACAGGGCTGGGTAATATAGTTGAAAACTGTATCACGATATAAGTGTTTTATGTCGTTCGGTATCAATAATTATGGATATTTTTATGACCTATAGAAAATAAGAACCAGGAGGAAAAATATATGAAATGTAAACATTTTTATTTCAAATGTAACCTTCCTCTGATTTATAATCCCCTCAGAAAGGAAATGTCAACACAACCATGGAACACACTTGAACAATCAAAGTAAACAAAATTCTAAAATCACATTGAACACTTAACAATAACCTCTTAAAATGAAGGTACACAAATAAGGGAATACTTAAGACATGCTTAATAAAGTGTAACAAAATAGTGCGAAGTGTGAAAATGTAAACATAGAGAAACCCGAGAAGAACTATTTTCTGCAGGTTTAGTCCTAGGAAGTTATGGCTGTGCTGTGAGTGTTGTTAAAAGGAAAGGCCATGTAACACAGTGGTAAAAATGCCCCTGTGCCAACTTTTTTGCAATGTGTTGCTGCCATTAAATTCTAAGTGAATGATTATTTGCAAAAATAAATAGTTTCTCAGTTCGAACATTAAATATCTTGTCTTTGCAGTCTATTCAATTGAATATAAGTTAAAAATGATTTGCAAATCATTGTATTCTGTTTTTATTTACAAATTAAACAACATGCCAACTTCACTGGTTTTAGGTTTTGTATATTGTATTGTATTTTTTATTTAAAATGTAACCCTCCTGTGAATATGACCCCCTCAACTATCAAGGCAGAAAGGAAATGTCAACACAACCATGGAAAACACTTTAACAATGTAAACAAAACTCTAAAATTAGTTAGAACAACAATAACTTCTTCAAATGAAGGTGCACAAATAAGAAATATGTAAGAAATGCTTAATAAAGAGTAACAAAATAGTGCAAAGTGTGAAAATGTAAACATAGAGAAACCTGAGAAGAACTATTTTCTGCAGGTTTAGTCCTAGGAAGTTATGGCTGTGCTCTAGAGGGTGAGTGCGGCTAAGGTGGTGTGGTATTACCGGTCTTGGTGCTGACAAGCGCCTTGCATCATTTACAGACCACATTGGTCTGACTACGGTCCCTTAAAGTCAAGGTGACTTTTCCTGTTTTATCCACAATTCCTTTGCAGCACTCATTTTTACTATCTTTTCTCACTCCACGCAAAGAATCAACCGCGAGACAACAGGATGGTGCAAGTACAAACCCCGTTTCCATATGAGTTGGGAAATTGTGTTAGATGTAAATACACTGCTCAAAAAAATTAAAGGAACACTTTAAAAACACATCAGATTTCAATGGTGAAAAAACAAATGTCGGATATCTATACTGATATGGACAATTTAATGTCTCAGGAACAAAAGGATGCCACATCTTTTGATGGAAATAAAAGTTTTCAGCCTACAGAGGGCTCAGTATATAGACACCCCAAAAATCTAAGTGAAAAAATGATGTGGCAGGCTCGTCCATTTTGCCTAAATTCAATTTCTGCAACTCAAAAGTTATTTTCAATATCTTGTGTGGCCCCCACGTGCTTGTATGCATGCTTGACAACGTCGCGGCATGCTCCTAATGAGATGACGGATGGTGTCTTGTGGGATGTCCTCCCATATCTGTCTAAGGGCATCAGTGAGCTTCTGTAAAGTCTGAGGAGCAACCTGGCGGCGTCTGATGGACCGAAACATTATGTCCCAGAGGTGTTCTATCGGGTTTAGATCAGGTGATCGTGAGGGCCATTCAATTGTGTCAATTCCTTCATCCTCCAGATACTGTCTGCATGCTTTTGCCACATGAGGCCGGGCATTGTCGTGGACCAGGAGGAACCCAGGACCTACTGCACCAGCGTAGGGTCTGACCATGGGCGCAAGGATTTCATCCCGATACCTAATGGCAGTCAGACTGCCGTTCTCTAGCCTGTAGAGGTCTGTTCGTCCCTCCATGGAAATGCCTCCCCAGACCATCACTGACCCACCACCGAACGGGTCATGCTGAATGATGTTGCAGGCAGCATAGCGCTCTCCTTGGCTTCTCCAGACCCTTTCACGTCTATCACAGGTGCTCAGGGTTAATCTGCTCTCATCTGTGAAAAGCACAGGGCGCCAGTGGCGGACTTGCCAATTCTGGTGTTCTATGGCAAATGCCAATCGAGCTCCACGGTTCTGAGCAGTGAGCACAGGGCACACTACAGGACGTCGTGCCCTGAGGCCACCCTCGTGAAGTCTGTTTCTGACTGTTTGGGCAGAGACATTCACACCAGTAGCCTGCTGGAGGTCATTCTGTAGGGCTCGGGCAGTGCTCAACCTGTTCCTCTTTGCACAAAGCAGCAGATATCGGTCCTGCTGATGGGATGAGGACCGTCTACGGCCCTGTCCAGCTCTCCTAGAGTAACTGGAATCTCCTCCATGCTCTGGAGATTGTACTGGGAGACACATCAAATCTTCTTGCAACAGCACGCATGAATGTGCCCTCCTGGAGGAGTAGGACAATCTGCGCAACTTCAGGAGGGTTAAGAAATCGCCTCATGCTCTCAGTCGTGATAATGACTCAAGCTAAAGCCAACACTTGTGGAAAAACAGTTAAAAAAGATCAAGAGAGAGGAACTTGAAATGGCCTCCACCTGCAAAACCAGTCCTGTTTTGGGGGCCATCTCGTTGTTGCCCCTCTAGTGCACCTGTTGTTAATTCCATCAACACCAATGCAGCTGAAACTGATTAACAACCCCCTCTGCCACGTATCTGACCAAAACCTTATCAGAAAAGTTGGGAAAGGGCATGTTCACCACTGTGTTACATGGCCTTTCCTTTTAACAACACTCAGTAAACGTTTGGGAACTGAGGAGACACATTTTTTAAGCTTGTCAGGTGGAATTCTTTCCCATTCTTGCTTGATGTACAGCTTAAGTTGTTCAACAGTCCGGGGGTCTCCGTTGTGGTATTTTAGGCTTCATAATGCGCCACACATTTTCAATGGGAGACAGGTCTGGACTACAGGCAGGCCAGTCTAGTACCCGCACTCTTTTACTATGAAGCCACGTTGATGTAACACGTGGCTTGGCATTGTCTTGCTGAAATAAGCAGGGGCGTCCATGGTAACGTTGCTTGGATGGCAACATATGTTGCTCCAAAACCTGTATGTACCTTTCAGCATTAATGGCGCCTTCACAGATGTGTAAGATACCCATGTCTTGGGCACTAATACACCCCCATACCATCACAGATGCTGGCTTTTCAACTTTGCGCCTATAACAATCCGGATGGTTCTTTTCGTCTTTGACACGACGTCCACAGTTTCCAAAAACAATTTGAAATGTGGAGTTGTCAGACCACAGAACACTTTTCCACTTTGTATCAGTCCATCTTAGATGAGCTCAGGCCCAGCGAAGCCGACGGCGTTTCTGGGTGTTGTTGATAAACGGTTTTCGCCTTGCATAGGAGAGTTTTAACTTGCACTTACAGATGTAGCGACCAACTGTAGTTACTGACAGTGGGTTTCTGAAGTGTTCTTGAGCCCATCCATCCATCCATCCATTTCCTACCGCTTGTTCCTTTTGGGGTCGCGGGGGGTCGCTGGAGCCTATCTCAGCTGCATTCGGGCGGAAGGCGGGGTACACCCTGGACAAGTCGCCACCTCATCGCAGTGTGGTGATATCCTTTACACACTGATGTCGCTTGTTGATGCAGTACAGACTGAGGGATCGAAGGTCACGGGCTTAGCTGCTTACGTGCAGTGATTTCTCCAGATTCTCTGAACCCTTTGATGATATTACGGACCGTAGATGGTGAAATCCCTAAATTACTTGCAATAGCTGGTTGAGAAAGATTTTTCTCAAACTGTTCAACCCTCGCCCCATCCTTGTTTGTGAATGACTGAGCATTTCATGGAATCTAGGGACGGCGTGGCGAAGTTGGTAGAGTGGCTGTGCCAGCAATCGGAGTGTTGCTGGTTACTGGGGTTCAATTCCCACCTTCTACCTTCCTAGTCACGTCCGTTGTGTCCTTGGGCAAGACACTTCACCCTTTGCCTCTGATGCGCCTTGCATGGCAGCTCCCGCCATCAGTGTGTGAATGTGTGTGTGAATGGATAAATGTGGAAATACTGTCAAAAGCGCTTTGAGTACCTTGAAGGTAGAAAAGCGCTATACAAGTATAACCCATTTATCATTTATTCATCATTTATACCCAATCATGGCACCCACCTGTTCCCAATTTGCCTGTTCACCTGTGGGATGTTCCAAATAAGTGTTTGATAAGCATTCCTCAACTTTATCAGTATTTATTGCCACCTTTCCCAACTCCTTTGTCACGTGTTGCTGGCATAAAATTCTAAAGTTAATGATTATTTGCAAAAAAAAAAAAGTTTATCAGTTTGAAAATCAAATATGTTGTCTTTGTAGCATATTCAACTGAATATGGGTTGAAAATGATTTGCAAATCATTGTATTCCGTTTATATTTACATCTAACACAATTTCCCAACTCATATGGAAAGGGGGTTTGTAAAAGTGATGGTTCATACTGTACTCCCACTGATCAGTGATCACTTCCTGCCTTGCTTGTTTAGCGAGTGCCTTTGTTCATGCAACCAACCTTGCTTTGCAACTTCCTGTTTCTTTAGACAAAGAAAAATGATATATTTAATGTTTTATCAAACACATTTTTTTAATTGATGTTGACTGTTTCTATTGCGATTTATATTAATATTGTTTTTATCGCCCAGCCCTACTTGTCACTTTATTTAACAAAGAAGAGTAATGTGAGACAGTAAGCCAGCCATTTCCCATTATACTATAACCGTACTAGTGGACATGCTTATTATAACCAGTATTTTGTGGGTTTTCTGTGATTATTGCGCCCTAAAATGCCTATATACGCGCCAGCTTGGTCACAAAAGTTGTGGCAAAATTTTTTTATATTTTGAAGCTTATTATTTTCCGTTAACATTTAATCAAGTTTTGATTTTCTGAGTTTGTTATCAAAGAGTTCTTGTAACCTCAACTTAAAAAAAAAATCACATAATTTCCACAACAAATTCAAAACAAACACTGTATTGATGTTTTATTCTTTTTTTTAACCACACAGACTGAAAAGTAAACACTCGATGACAGTAAAAGCACATACTTGGAGCTCGTTGTCAAATTACTATACTGTTCATAACTAATAGTAAATATAACTAATAATAATCATGATTAATTATAATTACAAAAACAAACACCACCACAGGCTTCCTTATTGTCTGCTGTCGTCCACAAGTTGCAGACATTCTCCATGTATGTTTTACGCTTGAAAAGTGTTTGTCCATCTTAAATATTCAATAATGTTCCAACAAATGTACCCCCGCACACTAAGAGCATTTGTGAACTCTTGAGAGTGATATATAGCAGTGGTCCCCAACCATCGGGCCGTGACCCGGTACCGGTCCCTGGATCGATTGGTACCGGGCCGCACAAGAAATAAAAAATAAAAAGTTTTTAATTTTTTTAATTTTTTTTTTATTAAAGGCCTACTGAAACCCACTACTACCGACAACGCAGTCTGATAGTTTATATATCAATGATGAAATCTTAACATTATAACACATGCCAATACGGCCGGGTTAACTTATAAAGTGACATTTTAAATTTGCCGCTAAACTTCCGGTTCGAAACGCCTCTGAGGATGACGTATGCGCGTGACGTAGACCGGCGAACACGGGTATGCCTTCCACATTGAAGCCAATACGAAAAAGCTCTGTTTTCATTTCATAATTCCACAGTATTCTGGACATCTGTGTTCGTGAATCTGTTTCAATCATGTTCATTGCATTATGAAGAAGGAAGCTGAGCAAGCAAAGAAGAAAGTTGTCGGTGCGAAATGGACGTATTTTTCGAACGTAGTCAGCCACAACAGTACACAGCCGGCGCTTCTTTGTTTACATTCCCGAAAGATGCAGTCAAGATGGAAGAACTCGGATAACAGAGACTCTAACCAGGAGTACATTTGACTTGGATACACAGACGCCTGTAGAGAACTGGGACAACACAGACTCTTACCAGGATTACTTTGATTTGGATGACAAAGACGCAGACGTGCTACTGTGAGTATGCAGCTTTGGCTTTTTTTTGCGTATGTACGTAACTTTTTAAAAATATATAAGCTTTATGAACCTTGGGTTAGGTGAACGGTCTTTTGGGCTGAGTGATTGTGTGTGTTGATCATGTGTTTGAATTGTATTGGCGTGTTCTATGGAGCTAGGAGCTAGCAGAGGAGCTAGCATAACACGTACCGTACCTACGTGCGCGTCACGTACGTAACTTTTTAAAAATATATAAGCTTTATGAACCTTGGGTTAGGTGAACGGTCTTTTGGGCTGAGTGATTGTGTGTGTTGATCAGGTGTTTGAATTGTATTGGCGTGTTCTATGGAGCTAGGAGCTAGCAGAGGAGCTAGGAGCTAGCATAACAAACACGCAGGTGTTATTATGCAGGATTAATTTGTGGCATATTAAATATAAGCCTGGTTGTGTTGTGGCTAATAGAGTATATATATGTCTTGTGTTTATTTACTGTTGTAGTCATTCCCAGCTGAATATCAGGTACCGTGAGTATGCAGCCTTGGCTGCTAAACATTCGATAACTTGACCGTATGTGCGCGTCACGTACGTAACTTTTTAAAAATATATAAGCTTTATGAACCTTGGGTTAGGTAAACGGTCTTTTGGGTTGAGTGATTGTGTGTGTTGATCAGGTGTTTGAATTGTATTGGCGTGTTCTATGGAGCTAGGAGCTAGCAGAGGAGCTAGGAGCTAGCATAACAAACACGCAGGTGTTTTTATGCAGGATTAATTTGTGGCATATTAAATATACGCCTGGTTGTGTTGTGGCTAATAGAGTATATATATGTCTTGTGTTTATTTACTGTTGTAGTCATTCCCAGCTGAATATCAGGTCACCCCCGGCTCTCACAGCATCTTCCCTATCTGAATAGCTTCAACTCCCCACTAGTCCTTCACTTGCACTTTACTCATCCACAAATCTTTCATCCTCGCTCAAATTAATGGGGAAATTGTCGCTTTCTCGGTCCGAATCTCTCTCACTTCATGCGGCCATCATTGTAAACAATAGGGAACTTTGCGTATATGTTCAACTGACTACGTCACGCTACTTCCGGTAGGTGCAAGCCTTTTTTTTATCAGATACCAAAAGTTGCAATCTTTATCGTCGTTGTTCTATACTAAATCCTTTCAGCAAAAATATGGCAATATCGCGAAATGATCAAGTATGACACATAGAATAGATCTGCTATCCCCGTTTAAATAAAAAAAATTCATTTCAGTAGGCCTTTAAATCAACATAAAAAACACAAGATACACTTACAATTAGTGCACAACCCAAAAAACCTCCCTCCCCCATTTACACTCATTCACACTCATTCGCACAAAAGGGTTGTTTCTTTCTGTTATTAATATTTCTGGTTCCTACATTATATATCAATATAGATCAATACAGTCTGCAGGGATACAGTCCGTAAGGACACATGATTGTATTTTTTTATGACAAAATTATTTTTTTTACAAAAATACCATACACCCACCCCCCCTCCCGCCCGGTCCGTGGGACAAATTTTCAAGCAGTTACAAAAAGGTTGGGGAATACTGATCTATAGCACAAATTTTTGTTGGTAAATGAGAAACAATGAGAGATTATCATGGCAAGCAATTTTATTTATGGAGCATTGTTTATACGCAAGGTAATTCCTAGTGCAAAATTAAATTCATCATGAAAGCGATAATAATTTACATTAAAATCAAACAGTATTGATAAAATACTTTTAGTTGTTATATGCACAATTGGATACGTGTTTAGCCTGGATTTGAACATTGCCAAAATTGAGGCCTGTTTGACATCTTCTGGAAGAATATTCCAGATTTTCGGAGCATGAAACTGAAACGCGTGTTTGGTCTTGACTGTGGGCACCAGCAGGAGACCACTCCCTGAGGTTCTCAAAGCTAGAGATGGCTCATATATATACAGTATATATCATCACACTTCAACATATCTAACGTGTAAATGCTGCCTCTTTGCTAGGTCAGCATAGCAAATTAAAATCTCTTATTAATTCTCTTACCCTGGATAAATAAAGGTCACATAAATATATAAATACATGTCAACTAGGAAGTAAATGTTTGCATACTAAATTACCCAGAAGGCTTAGCACTATTGACAGTCACAGGAAGTAAGTCTGATTTACATTGGAGGATGAAAATTGTGTCGCTGCGTGTCAGTTGTAAAACGTTATTCAAATTAAAACCATAATAGTTGAAATGTTTATTTTGACAGCAAAAACTTATCAGAAACATTTGGACAAGTTTGGAGAGATTTGGACAAACTGAAGGGAGCACAGGGTTGGATGATGTCACTTGTCGGAAAAAGATGTATCTGTCCTTTTGTATTCTTTTAGACTTTGTTGAGTTGCTATATTATAGACGAGATTCAGACACTTTTATCTATTACAGTCCTCCTTATCCCGCCCACATTTTATTGCGCAACAGACGAGGGCATGTTCTTATTTGGAGTGATTATAAAAGATTCAGGCTGTTTTCTGGATGAACACTCAGCTCTGCTTGTTCTCATGCAATAGTGTAATGTTTGGTGTGCTTGTTGCCATGTTTTACTACTTCCCATGTCTAATTATACCCAGTTGACTTCTTAGGCAGTATTTATATTTCAAAGTGAAACATAAATAAATAAATCAGCACGGTTAATGTCCATTCACAGTGTGATGCCACTTCTATTCCTAATCCTCGGCTAGTATCATTATCACTGCAGGACTGGAGGATGAGGCATGGCTACAGAACAACACAAGAATGTATGCTTTCCTCACACACATTGGTGTTTCACACATACCATATTTTCTGGTCTATAGAGCGCACCAAAATATAAGCCGCACCCACAAAATTTTAGATGAAAGAAGTATTTGTCCATGTTATAGCCGCACCAGACTGTAAGCCGCAGATATATACGTGGTGAAATGGGTTATTTACACAGAAAGATTTTGTAAGTGAAGTGAAGTGAATTATATTTATATAGCGCTTTTCTCTAGTGACTCAAAGCGCTTTACATAGTGAAACCCAATATCTAAGTTACATTTAAATCAGTGTGGGTGGCACTGGGAGCAGGTGGGTAAAGTGTCTTGCCCAAGGACACAACGGCAGTGACTCGGATGGCGGAAGCGAGAATCGAACCTGGAACCCCCAAGTTGCTGGCACGGCCACTCTACCAACCGAGCTATGCCGCCCCAAGTAAGTGTTTATTTAAATACCTGAATTGTTTCCAAACGGTGCCTGTCACACAGCAGTAAAACGGCTGATCAAACAAAATGCCATGGACTCTCCAATCAGCTTAACAGACTCAATAACTCAATGCTGACATTTTAAAGAATTTACTGAGGAATTTGTGAAACTGAAACAATAGAAAAATAATGCCATTGTAAGTTAATGCTACTAACACAGATACTTGAAGTATGAATTGTTTTAGTTATATTGTTTATCTTACAAACATTGCTTGGAGTGATTAATGAAAAATCCTTAAGAGCAGAAACGCTACAGACGGTTTTACTTCCGGTTCAACGCTTTAAAACAGGAAGTATGTTTTCAACCTGTGCCGTAGCACAAACAATAACACACAATTTCAGTGTCCCTGCTTGTGTGTAATGAAAACTATTGAACACAAAACATCAGGGCTGTTAGCGAAGGAAAAGCCGCACCATTTTATAATTTTATAAGCGGTCGCGTTCAAAGCGCAGGAAAAAAGTAGCAGATTTTTAAGCCGTAATTTATGGTATTCCTTTGTTTGTGGCCACAAATGAAATTTTCCCCCGTCGCAAATGCAGAGTAGTAGAAATTTAGAAATGTCTTATGTCATGCATTTACAGTATTACAGTAGGGAAGGGCATCATTCCCGGGTGGGTCTCACGTGAGAGGAACAGGGGGTATGGTTTGGGGGTTAATATTTTTTCAATGATGTCTCCTGAAAATGATGGAAAGCGCCAGTCTACATAGCAACTGACGCTGTGGTCAAAGTTGGAATTGCCACAAAACACATTTTAAGATATTCAACACTCTACTGGCATTTGGTGGTTAAAGTGGATAGTGCACCCCCCAATTTGTCACGTTTCATGTGTCAGGTAAACCGTGATGAATGGGGCCATATAAATCTCCTTCCTACTGTAGGTAATCAAATACAAGCTCTCACAAACAAATAAAAATAACAAAAAAGTAAAACAAAACATAAATCATAAATAGAGAAAAAATGGCATAAAGTAAGAAGAAAAAGCAAACCATTAATAAAGACACAAATATGCATTTCTATGTGATACGTTTATTCATCTTATTTATTAGCCAGGTAATTTCAATTTATATGATGATGTCAGCAATCCCAGCTCTGTTATCTTTGGTTTTCAAAGAAAAAAATCAGGATTTTAGTTTTAGCCAAAATCGTCCTGCCCTACAGCCAATAGTAGTGTTTGCTTTAATTTTATTCAATCAATCAATCAATCAATGTTTATTTATATAGCCCTAAATCACAAGTTTCTCAAAGGGCTGTACAAGCCACAACGACATCCTCGGTACAGAGCCCACATACGGGCAAGGAAAACTCACCCCAGTGGGACGTCAATGTGAATGACTATGAGAAACCTTGGAGAGGACCGCATATGTGGGTACCCCCCCCTCCCCTCTAGGGGAGACCGAAAGCAATGGATGTCGAGTGGGTCTGACATAATATTGTGAAAGTCCAACACATCAGCGAAAGTCCAGTCCATAGTGGGGCCAGCAGGAACCATCCCGAGTGGAGACGGGTCAGCAGCGTAGAGATGTCCCCATCTGATGGACAGGCTAGCGGTCCACCCCGGGTTGGGAGCAGAGTAGAAAAGAAAAGAAAAGAAAAGAAAAGGCAGATCAACTGGTCTAAAAAGGGAGTCTATTTAAAGGCTAGAGTATACAAATGAGTTTTAAGATGAGACTTAAATGCTTCTACTGAGGTAACATCTCTAACTTTTACCGGGAGGGCATTCCATAGTATTGGAGCCCGAATAGAAAACGCTCTATAGCCCGCAGACTTTTTTTGGGCTCTGGGAATCACTAATAAGCCGGAGTTCTTTGAACGCAGATTTCTTGCCGGGACATATGGTACAATACAATCGTCAAGATAGGCAGGAGCTTGACCGTGTAGTATTTTATACGTAAGTAGTAAAACCTTAAAGTCGCATCTTAGGTGCACAGGAAGCCAGTGCAAGTGAGCCAGTATAGGCGTAATATGATCAAACTTTCTTGTTTTTGTCAAAAGTCTAGCAACCGCATTTTGTACCATCTGTAATCTTTTAATGCTAGACATAGGGAGGCCCGAAAACAAAACGTTACAGTAATCGAGACGAGATGTAACGAACGCATGGATAATGATCTCAGCATCGCTTGTGGACAAAATGGAACGAATTTTAGCGATATTACGGAGATGAAAGAAGGCCGTTTTAGTAACACTCTTAATGTGTGACTCAAACGAGAGAGTTGGGTCGAAGATAATACCCAGATTCTTTACCGAGTCGCCTTGTTTAATTGTTTGGTTGTCAAATGTTAAGGTGGTATTATTAAATAGATGTCGGTGCTGAGCAGGACCGATAATCAGCATTTCCGTTTTCAGCATTTCCGTTTTCTTAGCGTTGAGTTGCAAAAAGTTAGCGGACATCCATTGTTTAATTTCATTAAGACACGCCTCCAGCTGACTACAATCCGGCGTGTTGGTCAGCTTTAGGGGCACGTAGAGTTGGGTGTCATCAGCATAACAGTGAAAGCTAACACCGTATTTGCGTATGATATCACCTAGCGGCAGCATGTAAATGCTAAAGAGTGCAGGGCCAAGAACCGAACCCTGGGGAACTCCGCACGTTACCTTAACATAGTCCGAGGTCACATTGTTATGGGAGACACACTGCATCCTGTCAGTAAGATAAGAGTTAAACCAAGACAAGGCTAAGTCTGACATACCAACACGTGTTTTGATACGCTCTAATAAAATATTATGATCAACAGTATCGAAAGCGGCGCTAAGATCAAGAAGCAGCAACATAGATGACGCATCAGAATCCATCGTTAGCAATAGATCATTAGTCATTTTTGCGAGGGCTGTCTCCGTAGAGTGATTTGCCCTGAAACCGGACTGAAAAGGTTTACAGAGATTGTTAGATGCTAAGTGTTCATTTAGCTGCTGTGCTACAATTTTTTCGAGGATTTTCGAGATAAACGGAAGGTGGGACACCGGCCGGTAGTTTACCAGGAGATCAGGATCGAGGTTAGGTCTTTTGAGTAGAGGATGAATAACCGCTTTTTTGAATGCTAGGGGAACAGTGCCAGAGGAAAGTGAAAAGTTTATAATATTTAACACTGATGGACCTAATAATACAAAAAGCTCCTTGATAAGTTTCCCGGGAATTGGGTCAAGTAGACATGTTGTTTGTTTTGTCCCATTTACACATTTTGACAATTCCTCCAATGTTATTTCATCAAAGAGAGAGAAACTATTTTGGAGGGCGGTATCCGTTGTATATACAGTCGTATTTGTGTTAATAGAACCCAGTTGTAGCTGAGATGCATTGTCTTTAATCTCTTTTCTAATGACTTCAATTTTCTTATTAAAGAAATTCATAAAGTCATCTGCTGTGTGGGTGGAGCTACTGGGAAGAGTCCCTTGTTGGGTTAGCGATGCTACTGTACTAAACAGAAATTTAGGATCATTTTTGTTGAGGTGGATGAGATTTGAGTAATATTTAGCTTTAGCTGAGGTAAGCATGCGTTTATAAGTTATTAAACTATCACACCATGCTTGATGGAAAACCTCAAGTTTAGTCGCACGCCATTTGCGTTCCAGCTTTCTACATGATAATTTCTGGGCTTTAGTTTCTTCTGTAAACCATGGGGTACGCCTTTTAGGGGCCCTTTTTAGCTTTAGCGGTGCTACACTATCAATGGTGTCGCGCAGGGCGTCATTAAAGTTGTTAGTGAGGTTATCAATAGAGCCCACATAATTTGGGAATGGTGCCATTACCGAAGGTAATGGCACCATGCGTAAGGTCAGTAAGAGTCGTCGTTGTGGCAGCATTAATGTTGCGGCTGCTATAGTAGTTATTATTATTATTATTAGTTTGTTGACAATGAGTCAGAACTTCGAATTTTATAAGGTAATGATCGGACATTACTTTAGTGTACGGGAGTATCGTAACTTTAGAGGTGGTGACACCCCTGACAAGCACCAGATCTATCGTATTACCGTTGCGATGCGTGGGTTCATTTATTATTTGTGTAAGACCACAGCTATCAATTATAGTCTGGAGCGCCACGCATGGAGGGTCCGATGGGGTATTCATTGGATATTAAAGTCCCCCATTATGATTATATTGTCGGCGTGCGTCACTAGATCAGCAACAAACTCTGAGAATTCACTGATGAAGTCCGAATAGGGCCCAGGGGGGCGGTAGATAACAGCCAGGTGGAGAGGCAGCGGTGTGACAAACCTCAAAGTGAGCACCTCAAACGAGTTATATTTATTATTTAGGTTAGGTGTAAGATTATAGTTTTCATTGTATATTAGTGCGACACTCCCTCCCCTTTTAAGAGGTCGGGCAACATGTGTATTGGTATAGTTAGGAGGAGATGCCTCATTAAGCGCAAAAAAATCGTCTGGTTTGAGCCAGGTCTCGGCGAGACCAACGACGTCAAGTTTGTTGTCTCTAATGACTTCATTAACTAATAACGTTTTGGAAGATAATGATCTTATGTTTAAAAAGCCCATATTATAGGTAGTGGGCTGTTTTGAGGATTGTTTGTTGAAATTAACCGAAGTAGCAATATTAATAATGTTGCGTTTATTATGCGTATTGCACTTTAAATAGTTTCGACCATATCTAGGAATTGATACGACGGGGATATTCAGATTGTTTGCTTGATGTTGCGATAAACTGAACGCATCATAGTTAGCTACCTCAGTACAATGTATGTCTGCCTCTGACACGGTCACAAAAGAAAAAACATTATGTGAGTTGTGTTTTATTCTAAGAGAATTGCTATGTGTGCAGGGATTATCCAGCCTGACGCCGGCTAGTTCTAGTTTAAATGGCTTCTTACCCGGAGACTCCACGCTTCTTTGGTTAGCTTTTCTCTTTGTTGTTAGCCCCGCTCGGCAACCCCGCTTCTGCTTCCGCTCGCACCGCTTACGTCGTCTCCATTGGCGGTCACCGCTAGCACTTGACTCCGCTGCTACAAAGGCCGCTCGATGTAGTCCGCGAAGTATTCCCATGCTAGCGAGGAGGTCCACCGTACATGCATCTTTCAGTCTATAATGACCCGATCCATCCACATCCAGAATTGTGCAAACTTTATTTTGCTAAAAAAAGAACTGTATGTAGCATTAAATACCACAAATTTAATACGTTGTCTAATTTGCAAATATACTAGCAAATTCTGAATTAATTGAAAAAGGCTTGATAGAAAATGTGTTTACTTTAGTAACTTGCTCATAGGAATTTAAGTTCACAATCAAGGCAAGGCAAGGCAACTTTATTTGTATAGCGCTTTTCATACACAAGGCAGACTCAAAGTGCTTCACAGACAACTAAGTGAAATTAAAGAAAATAAAAGCAAAATTAAAATGCAGACAATTAAAATAAAAACAGTGCGGACGTTAAAAGTTAAAAGATTAAAAGATTTAGCTGAAAGCTAAGGTGAACATAAAAGTCTTCAGTCTAGTTTTAAAAGTAGTCAGAGTTGGGGAGAGTCTGACATATTCAGGAAGTTTATTCCAGCTATTTGTTGCATAGTGACTGAATGATGCTCTCCCTTGATTTGAGTTTACTCTGGGAACCGCTAACAGATTGGTCTCAGAAGATCTTAGTGATCTAGAGGGCTTATATAGTGGGAGCATATCAGTTATATACTTCGGCCCTAGACCATGTAGTGATTTATATGTGAGCAGGAGGATTTTGAAATCAATTCTCTGATGTACAGGGAGCCAATGTAAGGATTTAAGAATTGGTGTAATGTGCTCACATTTTTTGGTCTTTGTTAGAACTCTAGCAGCAGCGTTCTGAACAAGCTGTAGCTGCCTGACAGTTTTTTTTTGGGAAGACCTGCAAGGAGACCATTACAATAGTCTAACCTACTGGTAATAAAGGCATTTACAAGTTTTTCTAAGTCTTGAGCTGACATGAGCCCTCTAAGTCTTGTTACATTTTTGAGGTGATAGTAGGCCGATTTTGTTACTGATTTGATGTGACTGTCGAAATGTAAATCAGAATCTAAAATAACCCCAAGATTTCTGGCTTTATTTGAGGTTTTCAGGGACAGTGATTGAAGGTGTTGGACGACTTTAAACCTTTCTTTTTTAGCACCAAAAACAATTATCTCAGTTCAATCAATCAATAATACTATTGTCAAAGTATTGGCTCCGGCCTCAAAATCGGATCTGGATAAAATTTAAGTCAGGTAATATTTATTATAAAACTGCTTTATATTGTGTATAATATTAATAACAGTTTTATTGTAATGACTCAAGTCATCATTGCTGTTGTATTCCTGACAATTGTATGTGACATTAGATGTGCCTTTTCTGCTCTGGAAACACTTGCTGTGGATTGTAGAAATTCCCTGACCGGTGTGAACATTGCCATGTGAGAAGGTGCAGCTGCTGGGAGGGTTGCTGGATAAAATTCCTGTGTGTGCTATTACATCTCTTGCTGTTGAGTTTGCATCATGGATACTCTTACTGCCCCCTGCTTGTAAAGTGGGTTCAAAGGCCAAGGGTTTGGTGCTCCACCCAAATCCCATATAATACTTACGATGATGTACGATTTTTTGATGCATTGTGATTAGAATGTGGGGGATTTCGAATCGATTCAGGAACATCCAAATTTCAATTATTGTAATCTGTTTAACAAAGCAATAGTAGGGTGACCATGTTTTAATGGATAGGCATCAGGAATGGCCGATATTGTCTTAAATCTATATGGCAATATACAAACCCCGTTTCCATATGAGTTGGGAAATTGTGTTAGATGTAAATATAAATGGAATACAATGATTTGCAAATCATTTTCAACCCATATTCAGTTGAATATGCTACAAAGACAACAAATTTGATGTTCAAACTGATAAACATTTTTTTTTTGCAAATAATTTACTGAGTGTTGTTAAAAGGAAAGGCCATGTAACACAGTGGTGAACATGCCCTTTCCCAACTACTTTGGCACGTGTTGCAGCCATGAAATTCTAAGTTAATTATTATTTGCAAAAAAAATTAAGTTTATGAGTTTGACCATCAAATATCTTGTCTTTGTAGTGCATTCAATTGAATATGGGTTGAAAAGGATTTGCAAATCATTGTATTTTGTTTATATTTACATCTAACACAATTTCCCAACTCATGGAAACGGGGTTTGTATATTGCAGGCGATAATGATATATATCACAACAATTATTGCTGTGTTGCAATCACATGACCTAGGGGTGATGGTCTACACAGAGTCGCACTCGGCTAATGTTCATTTTCCTGCATCAGTGCAGATTTGGGCATATATTTTGAACGCTTATATATTTGCCGCTAGATTTATACATTCTTAAGAAAAAATTTTTTCGAATGATTTAAACCAGTGATTCTTAACCTTGTTGGAGGTACCGAACCCCACCGGTTTTATATGCACATTCACCGAACCCTTCTTTAGTTTTTGTTCAAATTCAAGACAAATGTATATGTTTTTTTTACTACTGCACAAAATGAACCATGCATGAACATCACCTTGTTCAAAGAACAAAACCAACAGTGCATGAACTCACAACAAATTACACACTTGCAAATCAGATGGAAAATTAGAGGGAACATTGTTTGGGGGTATCCATAATACTTAGACTTAGACTTCCTTTTTATTGTCATTCAAATGTTGCCTTTACAGTACATATACGCCGATAGGGAGAAGTTTTTATTTACACGATTGATTGATTGAATGAAACTTGTATTAGTAGATTGCACAGTACAGTACATATTCCGTACAATTGACCACTAAATGTTAACACCCGAATAAGTTTTTCAACTTGTTTAATTAAGTCGGGGTCCACGTTAATCAATTCATGAGTCTGGTGTGTCTTGACCGCTGCGGCGGAGGCTCTACCGAACCCCTGAGGCCGACTCACCGAACCCAGGTTAAGAACCACTGATCTAAACCATTTATCAAGACGTTACTGCTCGCCTTAACCTCACTTCATTTGACAAAAGGATTTAAAGAAGAAAGGATTGGAGGCACATCATGTCTTTACATCTGGAGGGGTCCACAAATTAAGCATTAATCCAAGAAATGTTGGATTTATTTGTGCATCGCTAAGTACTAGAGTTGGGAATCTTTGGCCAACTCACGATTCTATTAAGATTACGATTCAGGAGCTACGATTATTTATGCATCTTTAATTTATATATAATGATACAGTTTTACATTTTGTTTCACTAAATAAGCGTTTATCACTTGCAACTTTTAAAAGCAGTACATTTTTTATAAGAAACAGTTAAAATAAATCCCATTACATTTATTAAATTATTGGAAATGTGCGCAAAACTGGAATATAAGTGCCCTATAATAAAGGAGCTGGTCAGATCTCTTATCGAGGTGGCTTGCTGCCGTCGGCCAAATTTGAGAACTGTCTGCATTACTTTGATTACAATTAAAATTGATTAACGATTATTGACGTTTACTAATCGATTTTATAATCGTCCATGTCCTAATTGCAATGCATCTAAAAATCAATTACCGTATTTTTCGGACTATAAGTCGCACTGGCTGAAAATGCATAATAAAGAAGTAGGGCTGGGCGATATATCGATATACGCGATACATCGCGGGTTTGTCTCTGTGCGATATAGAAAATGACTATATCGTGATATTCAAGTATACGTTCTCACGCAGTTGCTTTTAGCTGCTGGCATTACACTACAGGCTCTTCCCACTCTGTCTTGTCTCTCCTTCTCACAGACAGCAAGCGCACCTTCTTACACACGTCACAAACTGTCACATACGTATACGCCGCATAAGCAACCCGAGCACTGCTGGAGGGCCACACCGACAATATTTCAATTAAATTTTGCTCAATATTATTTTTGATATACCGTAAGATAAATAATAATAATAATAATAATAATTAATAATAGTAATAATTAATAATAATAATTTCATTTAACCTATCTTAACTTTATACAAAAGCAGATTGCTTTTGATGATTTTATTTTTAACACTGTCTTACACAACACTTCCTGATGTATAATACAATGCAAACATTTCCATTTCTGCACAGGGTTAATTTCTGTCACGTTATCCTGCATTATCCAACATTTTTCCCCGTCAGATTTGGACAACTATCTGTTGTTAAAAATCGTTTTTAATCATATTTATTTTATATTGTTTTATATGTAATAATTTTTTGTTTTTATTCAGTCATTGGTGGAGCTAAGGATAATATTTGAATATTGTTTTTAATATTGTAGTGCAGCACTTTGGAAACATTTTGTTGTTTAAATGTGTTATATACTGTAAATAAAGTGGATTGGATTGGATTGTCACTCCTGCCAGCTTGTCCCATTTCAGTCCTAACATGTCCAAACACGCATTTACCTATGTGAACAAGTCATTACCTGTGGTTGTCTCTTTAATTGACTGCATGGCTGCCAGCTCTTCCGTGATTTGAAAGTCTGCAGTTATCCCACGTAAGAAGATGAGCAGCTGGGCGGTATCACGTAGATCACAGC
The DNA here is from genome assembly GCF_033978785.1 of Entelurus aequoreus. Classification (NCBI taxonomy): domain Eukaryota; kingdom Metazoa; phylum Chordata; class Actinopteri; order Syngnathiformes; family Syngnathidae; genus Entelurus; species Entelurus aequoreus. The sequence continues at coordinate 86,792,212 of NC_084736.1, forward strand.
GCTCATCCAAAGCCAGCGAAAAACAGTCAAAGTCTCCGGCCATATCAGCGCAACAGAGTCCAATAAGCACTCCTTAATAAACTCTCCGTCAGAAAACGCCTTACTTTTTCTGGCGAAACTTGTCCTGATGGCTGCATCTCTGGGGGTGTGAAATATGGCAAAAAGTCCTTGTTGGGTTTGCAGTTTTACCATCAACGCATCAGCCTCCCTTGCGCGCGCTTCATCAGACAGATTCCGGTATTTTTCTTCGTGCTTCGTCGTGTAGTGACGATTCAAATTATATTCTTTAAACACAGCAACCGGTGTACCACAAACTAAGCACACGGCTTTACCTTTAAAGGCCTACTTAAACCCACTACTACCGACCACGCAGTCTGATAGTTTATACATCAATGATGAAATCTTAACATTGAAACACATGCCAATACGGCCGGGTTAACTTATAAAGTGCAATTTTAAAATTCCCGCCACACTTCCGGTTGAAAAACTCCTTTGGATATGATTTATGCGCGTGACGTCACAAAATCCACGGAAGTGGTTGGACCCCATCGAAACCGATACAGAAACCTCTTGTTTTCTTCGACAAAATTCCACAGTATTCTGGACATCTGTGTTGGTGAATCTTTTGCAATTTGTTTAATGAACAATGGAGGCTGCAAAGAAGAACGTTGTAGGTGGGATCGATCGGTGTATTAGCGGCTAAGTACAATACTTACAGCAACACAACAAGGACTACTTACTACGCCGAGCCGATGCTTGCCGCCAACCCCACGGATGAAGTCCTTCGTCGCGCCGTCGATCGCTGGAACGCAGGTGAGCACGGCTGTTGATGGGAAGATGAGGGCTGGCTGGCATAGGTGGAGCGCTAATGTTTTTATCATAGTTCTGTGAGGTCCGGTTGCTAAGTTGCTAAATTAGCCTTAGCGTCGTTAGCAACAGCATTGTTAAGCCTTACCAGGCTGAGAATTATTAACCGTGTAGTTACATGTACATGGTTTAATAGTATTGTTGATCTTCTGTCTATCCTTCCAGTCAGGGGTTTATTTCTTTTGTTTCTATCTTCATTTGAGAACGGTGCTATCACGTTAGCTCAGTAGCTAAGTGTGTCACCGATGTATTGTCGTGGAGATAAAAGTCACTTTAAATGTCCATTTCGCGTGCTCGACTCTCATTTTCAAGAGGATATAGCATCCGAGGTGGTTTAAAATACAAATCCGTGATCCACAATAGAAAAAGGAGAGAGTGTGGAATCCAATGAGCCAGCTTGTACCTAAGTTACGGTCAGAGCGAAAAAAGATACGTCCATCACTGCCTCTCCAGTCCTTCACTGTAACGTTCCTCATCTACGAATCTTTCATCCTCGCTCAAATTAATGGGGTAATCGTCGCTTTGTCGCTCCGAATCTCTCTCTCCATTGTAAACAACGGGAAATTGTGAGGAATACTAGCTACTGTGACGTCACGCTACTTCCGGTACAGGCAAGGCTTTTTTTTTATCAGCGAGCAAAAGTTGCGAACTTTATCGTCGATTTTCTCTACTAAATCCTTTCAGCAAAAATATGGCAATATCGCGAAATGATCAAGTATGACACATAGAATGGATCTGCTATTCCCGTTTAAATAAAAAAAATTCATTTCAGTAGGCCTTTAATTTCTGTAAAGAAATACTTGGCAGTCCATGTCTTGTTGGAAACACGCCATTCCTCATCAACTTTTCTCTTTTTAGCGTCTCATCACTTGTTGCTGTGCACCTTCACTCACAGGTTACACCCGGACATACGCCCATAAATAACACTTTTCAAAATAAAAGCAGCACAGTTGTATTGCACGCACGACATAGATGTTTCTTAAACTTTATTTTGTAATTTGTAATTGCCGCTGTTCATTCACTCACAATCACACACGCGCATACGTCCACACGGAAGTAATACAAATAACGCTTTTCAAAGCAAAAGCAGCACCGTTGTATTGCACACTCGACATAGATACTTTTTTAAATTAATTTTGTAATTTATGATTGGCCTCACGCGGGCCGGACAGGGGCGCACAAAGGGCCGGATGTGGCCCGCGGGCCGCAGAATGCCCAGGTCTGGTGTATCGCGATATGGCCTAAAAATACCGAGATATTAAAAAAAGGCCATATCGCCCAGCCCTATAAAGAAGGAAAAAAACATATATAAGTCACATTTTTTGGGGGAAATTTATTTGATAAAATCCAACACCAAGAATAGACATTTGAAAGGCAATTTAAAATAAATAAAGAATAGTAAACAACAGGCTGAATAAGTGTACGTTGTATGACGCATAAATAACCAACTGAGAACGTGCCTGGTATGTTAACGTAACATATTATGGTAAGAGTCATTCAAATAAGTATAACATTTAGAACATGCTATACGTTTACCAAACAATCTGTCACTCCTAATCGCTAAATCCGATGAAATCTTATACGTCTAGTCTCCTACGTGAATGAGCTAAATAATATTATTTGATATTTTACTGTAATGTGTTAATAATTTCACACATAAGTCGCTCCTGAGTATAAGTCGCAACCCCGGCCAAACTATGAAAAAAACTGCGACTTATAGTCCGAAAAATACGGTACTTCCCCACCTCTACTAAGTACCATTTTTAATTGACTTAACGAGTGCCGGGCTACTGTGATCGTGACGCTAATGACAAAAAGGATACATTTGGATTTCCTGGTACAAGTATCAGTCTCATCTACAATTCATGTTTGCAGTTGTTTTCATGGTGTAAAGTTTATATTTTATTTAGCTATAGATGAACCTTGTTGTTCAGCAATGTTTGCTAGCAATACTTAGATTCAGTTTATGCTGTTGATCATACGAGAGATTTATTCATCTAGTTTATTAATACATTTAAGGATATTTTCTTAATGCTAGCAAATAGCACCAAATACGCTATATTATGGGCATCCCTATCGAATAAAAAAGTTAAAGTACCAATGATTGTCACACACACACTAGGTGTGGCGAAATTATTCTCTGCATTTGACCCATCACCCTTGATCACCCCCTGGGAGGTGAGCACTTGGCTTTCCTTTTATTACTAGGATTTAACATGACATTAGTTTATTTGCACAAGCAGGTCTTCGTAGTTATATTTAGGCATGGCAACCACAAAAGAACACAAACTAATGCAATCTCTTATCCTTTCTTTATGTTTATTTCTGCTCTCAAACACTACTAATATAGTAGAGAATAAACTCAAATGCATCACAGAAAGTGTCTCAAAAAATCCTATGTTCAAACAAACATTTTACAAAGTGCTCACTGCAGACACGACATGGTCCGATTGTATTTCACAAGATGATGAAAGTGATATTTTTAAGAGCCATTTCTTTCGACACACTTTGTTTTTTCCCTGACTTTATTACATTTATGAACGATTTCTTTCGGCACTCTATTAAAGCTCTTTCCTATCTCTCTATTTGAAAGATTGGAACACCCAAGAACAGAACAGCAATACGACATTTGCTGCTCAAACTATACACTCGCACTCACTTGTTTTAATGCTATGCTCAAGCTGGTTGACAATCATGTGAATTAAGCCGCGAAGAAGAAAAATGGCCGTGACGTCATTTGCAACCCAGCTATTTCGCATATAAATGGTAATAGAAACATTTCAAAATGGTTTACAGGGGCTCCTAATTTAGCTACTGATATACAGTGTGCAGTAGCATATTGCATCATTTCCATTTGTATTATTTCCCTCAAACCTACTTGTTAATTTGCTGTTAATATCTGGTTACTTTCTGTTGTAATATGGCTCTATCTACACTTCTGTTAAAATGCAAAAAGCAATAATTTTTTTGTTGTTTCGATACCCATATTTAAAAACGAATGTAAAATATCAATCCAATACCAAGTAGTTACAGTACCATATTGGTCATACCAACGCTGATATTGATTCATCACATTTTCAATATCGTTGAATGATTTAATATTGATCAGTTCAAATCAGACCAAAACACAAGATGGTGTGTCACAATATTATTTCAATATTTAAATTATTTCCTACTATTGGCTTTGATTTAAATGTTTTGGTTTTTGCCCATAAAGTCTTCCTGTATCCAGGGACTTATTTCCTGAGTTTGTAAACACTTATAAAAATAACTAAATGTTTTTTTTTGCTAGTAAAAGAATATCAATCTAACCAATGTTGAAATGAAGGCGAATTTATTCCAATACTTGGTATTGTTACTGTCCATATTTGTATCGATCCGCCCACCTCTGTTTACATTCAAGAGCTCTAATTTGCGGTTAGCATATCCTTCTACAGTGTGTGGTGTAGTATGTTTAGCTAATCCTTGTCCTCCAGTGAGGACTTGAAAGTAACAGTTTATTTGCCGCCATGAAGGCCTGCATTACTAATTTAGAAGTCGGGACACAGCTAGAACAAGTCACCAACATGCATTATCACGACACAGCGAAAGTATTAAAATCTGATATGCCTCACAATACGAAGGTCCTGAGTAGTCCTGGGTTCAATCCCGGGCTCGGGATTTTTCTGTGTGGAGTTTGCATGTCCTCCCTGTGACTGCATGGGTTCCCTCCGGGTACTCCGGCTTCCTCCCACCTCCAAAGACATGCATCTGGGGATAGGTTGATTGGCAACACTAAATTGTCCCTAGTGTGTGAATGTGAGTGTGAATGTTGTCTGTCTATCTGTGTTGGCCCTGCGATGAGGTGGCGACTTGTCCAGGGTGTACCCCGCTTTCTGCCCGGATGCAGCTGAGATAGGCTCCAGCGCCCCCCGCGACCCCGAAGGGAATAAGTGGTAGAAAATGGATGGGATGGATATATGGTTTTCTTGCAACCCTGATTAAATTCTTGTTTTTTCCAATACATGCACGGAAAAAATGACTTAAGTGATCAATGCTTATTCAGTGAAACAAAAAGCAATGTGTGAAAAAGTGCATCAATTAATCTTTTTTTTTTTTTACTATAATATGTAACATTCAGGCAGTTGTACAATTTGTACTAATATGGGTAGGAATCTTTGTATATTTCGGTTACAATTATGGGTTACAAATTAAATATAAAACTATTGTTTATTCATCTTAAATTTCATGATTTTTTAATGTTTCTGTCATCTTTCATTTTGAAATATTTGCAAGTTGCAATTGTCAGATTTTTCCCACAGCATTGAATGATGTATCTCTTTCTTCATGCAACAAAGCCACTTCATGAAAAACCTGTCCAAACGGATATGATTGTTGTACCTGCAATTCTATTACAGTGTATTAAAATTGAATATCACACTTATTAACGGCTGTGGGATGGTGGTACCATTTTTACTTCATGGTGTTGGCACGTTTGTCAGAAGCTGATGACAAGGCAACAGCTCAGCCAGTGAGGGTGAAGCACTTGTCTCAGGCAACCTAATGAAATGCCAGATAGTAAAGTCTCTCACAGCTCTTTGCACTTGTCACGAACAGCGGCAAGCACGCATGCACACACAGTCCTCGTCCTGTACATCAGATAGATGCCTTGTACTTCTGATTTAAAACCTTTTTGCTTTTATGAGAGCAACTTACATTTGTCAGCTCATGCCGCCGTGTGTAGATGTTGGTGCTTCACACAAGCTATGTACTGGATTAGCTCATTTAACGACAGAGTAAGAAGCTTTTTGAGTTTTCTGGTGCAAGCGTTTTTGATGCAATTGATGTACTACTTACACTGTGTTCAAAAGGTAGAATATTGCAGGTCTAAGCCCCAGTTTTAAACATTAGGCGTGACACTGAACTCCAGGTAGATACTGGCCTCATTGTAGTGCATGACATCATCATTGTTTAGTGAATGCAGCTTTGTAAAAGTATTTAGGAACTTTAGACTGTGCACGCCTGTATCAGAAGTTGAAGGCCAATGTATCAGACAGATTCTAAACCTTCTGGCCACATTTGACAACTGCAGGTAAATCATTAAGAACAATAGAGCTATCACTTGGTGTTAGGGCTGGGTGGTATGGCTATATGTGTTTTAGTTTGGTCAATATCGATAATGATTGATATTTTTTATGAACTATCGAACATCAGGACCAGGAGAAAATTATATTAAATGTGAACATTTTTATTTCAAATGTAACCCTTCCTCTGATATAATTCCCTCAGCTATCAAGGCAGAATAGAAAGGAAATGTCAATATAACCATGGAAAACACAAAATCAATGTAAACAAAATTCTAAAATCACATTGAACACTGAGCAATAACCTATTAAAATAGAGGTGCAAAAATAAGGACTGTGTAATGAATAGTGTGAAAATGTAAACTTAGAGAAACTTGAGAATAACTATGTTCAACAAAAATAAAACACACCATAAACTATACACTATTGCCAATAACGTCTTGGATTTGCAACTGTAATTGCCACTTCATGTCAAAACAAGATATACAACAACAACTGGACACTAGTTATCATAATCGGCTTATTTTAATTGTTGCAATTAAAAATTAAATTTTATCATCAAAAACAATAGTTAACACACATAAAAGTACCGATAATTGGTACTGTTGATTACTGGTAACAATTCCCAGGTACCGGTATCAGTTTAAATGCCTAATGGAAACACTGCTATCCTCTTTTCAGCCGAGGAAGTAGAACTATACTATACAATGTCAGCCAGAGAGGATTTGCGTTTGTGATTGACATTAAAAAGAGATCAAGTGTTTTTTCACAAGAATCGGCCAACACGTTTAATGTCCGATTGATCGGTACATACCTAGTTTGCATATGTCAGCAGCCAAAGGAGAAACCTTATGTACATATAGGTGACTCAAAGATGCATCACTATTCAGTTTATAATTTAAAGGTAACCCCTGATTTACTCATGTTGTCACCATGAACATTTGCAAAACCTCATAGCAACTGTGCTCAGCCATGAAGCAGAAAATCTTCCTGCAGTCCAAAATAAAACTCTCCTCCCCACCCAACGGTCCGCTCCAATAGCCGTAAAAGAAACCTAAATAGCTACAACAGGTGCCTTGCTTGTACACCACTCAGTATTGGGAAGTGTTGTGTAAATTTACCTGAACGCCAGATTAAGAAAACTAGTTCTGGGATTGCTGTGTACAAGATGATTGTTAAAAAAAATGTTTTAAATATTCTATACATATCATTAATGTGGACTAGTGTTGTAACGATACCAATATTTTGGTACCGGTACTAAAATTATTTCGGTACTTTTCGGTTCTTTTCTAAATAAAGGGGACCACAAAAAAATTGCATTATTGGCTTTATTTTAACAAAAAATCTTAGGGTACATTAAGCATATGTTTCTTATTGCAGTTAAGTCTTTAAATAAAATAGTGAACATACAAGACAACTTGTCTTTTAGTAGTAAGTAATAAAACAAAGGCTCCTAATTAGTCTGCTGACGTATGCAGTAAAATATTGTATCATTTATCATTCTATTATTTTGTCAACATTATTAAGGACAAGTGGCCCTGCGATGAGGTGGCGACTTGTCCAGGGTGTACCCCACCTTCCGCCGGATTGTAGCTGAGATAGGCTCCAGCGCCCCCCGCGACCCCGAAGGGAATAAGCGGTAGAAAATGGATGAATGGATGGATTAAGGACAAGTGGTAGAAAAATATTTACTGAGTTTATAAACATAATATACATTTAAAAAAAACGAAAGATCACGTTGTGATGCCAAAAAATATCGACGTAATCATAGTAGTATCGACTCGATACGTGCTCGTACTTGATATCATTACAGTGGATGTTAGGTGTCGATCCACCAATGGCATTTGTTTACATTTTGATGCCGGTGAGCTACGGTGTGTAGTGAAGCATGTTTAGCTATTCCTCGTCCTGCAGTGATTACAGTGAGTACTTGTAAGAAACTTACTTTATTTGTCGCCATGGAGGCGAGGATTAGTGATTTAGAAGTAGCTAAAACACTGCCGACGGCGGATGGACTTTAGCCGCTAGCGAGCTAGCCATGTTTTAAAGCACCTCTTCCCGAGGGCGTTTCAGTGTTATAAATTCACCTTTGTCGTTAGTTTTTAAGCCAAAATGCGTCCGTTCTCCCTTTTCTGTCTACACACTGTGTCTGCTTGTAATTATTCTGTGATTGTGTGCCGCCGAACATGCTCCTCTGCTCGTAAAACCAGCAATGTCACGACGTGACTTCGACGCAGGCGCGGGGGGATGCGGGACCAGTACTTTTCAGAGACGGTATCGTACCGAAAATGATTCATTAGTATCGCTGTACTATACTAATACCGGCATACCGTACAACCCTAATGTGGACAAAAGTCAAAATAAAAATTAGGTTTCGCTATTTTTACCAATTTTCTGACCAATGCTGAGTTGTTTTATGCTGAGTTTAAAGGTCTACAGTGTATGGTAGAATCTCGAGAGACATAATAGCGATTGCATACAGTGGTACCTCGGTTTTTGTTGGTTATCTTTTTCAAAAGGTCTGACTGAGACTGAATTGTACAAAATCGATTACATTTGTCACTACGAAATAATGACAATCCACATAATTCCTGCCAGACAACCGAAATATTAACATAAAACACATTTTTGTAGAGAAAAATTGTAGTTTACTATGAAAAAATACACTTAACACAAATGAAATGCCGTATTTTTCGGAGTATAAGTCGCTCCGGAGTATAAGTCGCACCTGCCGAAAATGCATAATAAAGAAGGAAAAAACATATATAAGTCGCACTGGAGTATAAGTTGCATTTTTTGGGGAAATTTATTTGATTAAAGCCAACACCAAGAATAGACATTTGAAAGGCAATTTAAAATAAATAAAGAATAGTGAACAACAGGCTGAATAAGCGTACGTTATATGACGCATAAATAACCAACTGAGAACGTGCCTGGTATGTTAACGTAACATATTATGGTAAGAGTCATTCAAATAACTATAACATATTAAGGCTGAAACGACGCGTCGACGTAGTCGACGTCATTGGTTACGTAAATACGTTGACGCCGTTTTTGTGCGTCGACGCGTCGCATATTTACGTCACACTACCGTCATGGCGGAGCGCCTAGCAGACGGTGCGAGCGAGGGGGAAAAAATCACGCCAAAAGTGGTCAAAAGTGTGGGAGTATTTCAATACACGGCCTAATAATGTTGTTGTATGCACAATGTGTCGAGCGGAAATGGCCTATCATAGCAGCACAACGGCTATGAACGAACATTTGAAAAGAAAACCATCAACCATCAACTAGTCAATCGTCCGCGTGAGCATACGTTGTCATCATTACACAAAAACATGAATGTGTCATTTGTATCTGCTAGGGGTGTAACGGTACGTGTTTTGTATTGAACCGTTTCGGTACGGGGCTTTCGGTTCGGTACGGGGGTGTACCGAACGAGTTTCTAAGCTAAAGCTAAAGTCTTAACAAGCTGCTTTGCTCCTTCTGCTTCTGTCTCAGCACGCAGCATTGTCCCACCCACACAACCATCTGATTGGTACACAGAAAGCGCTATCAGCCAATCAGCAGTGCGTATTCAAAACGTTAGCAGCCAATCAGCAGTGCGTATTCAGAGCGCATGTAGTCAGCGCTTCAGCGTGGAGCAGATAGGTGTTTAGCAGGTGAGCATCAGGCAGCGGACTCTCCCCAAATGATAATAAACACCTCCCAGTCAACTACTAGTAACATCACTATGAGCCCGTTCACCTTCTAGAAACTTAAACTGCAGCTCAGCTCACTCGCAGTCCTGGCTTGAGGTGAAGGCTAATTACCTCTCAGTTCCAGCCACATCGACCCCTTCTGAGCGCCTATTTTCAGCTGCTGGGAATATTGTAAACAAGAAAAGAACCAGAGCATGTAGACATGCTAACCTTTCTTCATTACAACTGTTAGTCACTCACTGGAATGAGTAGAATTGGTTATTGTGTACTGTGTTGGACTGGATGTTTATTTTGCACATGCTCCAGAATATTTAGATTGGCACTTTTTTGTATTGGATGTTTATCTTTATTTTTGCACATTTTAGCAAATAAGCAATACTTTCACTTTTGTTGAAATGTTTACACTGTTGTTACAGAATATTTCGTTTTGCACTTTTTTGTATTGGATGTTTATCTTTATTTTTGCACATTTTAAAGCAAAATAAGCAATACTTTTACTTTTGAAATGCTTATACTATTGCAGAATATTAAGATTTGCACTGGATTTTTACTTTTATATTTGCACATTAAAAAGCAAATAAGCTACTTTTAATTTTGTTAAATGTTAAAAGTTTTAAATGTTTACATTGTTACAGAATATTTTGTCATGTTGTAGTCAATTTTGACTGAGTGGCCATACTTCTTTTTTTTTGTAAAAAAAAAGCCATGCGTTTTGAAAAAACTAGCCTACATTTATTTTTTCATCTTCATTTTAAATAAAAAAAATAATCGGTAAAAGGAAAAATAATCTATAGATTAATCGAACAAAAATCTATAGATTAATCGAAAAAAATAATCTATAGATTAATCGATATAAAAATAATCGTTAGCTGCAGCCTTATAACATATAGAACATGCTATACGTTCACCAAACAATCTGTCACACCTAATCGCTAAATCCGATGAAATCTTATACGTCTAGTCTCTTACGTGAATGAGCTAAATAATATTATTTGATATTTTACGGTAAGGTTTTAATAATTTCACACATAAGTCGCTCCTGAGTATAAGTCGCACCCCCGGCCAAACTATGAAAAAAACTGCGACTTATAGTCCGGAAAATACGGTAGATGAATTAGCATTTAAAGGCCTACTGAAACCCACTACTACCGACCACGCAGTCTGATAGTTTATATATCAATGATGAAATCTTAACATTGAAACACATGCCAATACGGCCGGGTTAACTTATAAAGTGCAATTTTAAAATTCCCGCCACACTTCCGGTTGAAAAACTCCTTTGGATATGATTTATGCGCGTGACGTCACAGAATCCACGGAAGTGTTTGGACCCCGTCGAACCCGATACAGAAACCTCTTGTTTTCTTCGACAAAATTCCACAGTATTCTGGACATCTGTATTGGTGAATCTTTTGCAATTTGTTTAATGAACAATGGAGACTGCAAAGAAGAACGTTGTAGGTGGGATCGATCGGTGTATTAGCGGCTAAGTACAATACTTACAGCAACACAACAAGGACTACTTACTACGCCTAGCCGATGCTTGCCGCCAAACCCACGGATGAAGTCCTTCGTCGCGCCGTCGATCGCTGGAATGCAGGTGAGCACGGCTGTTGATGGGAAGATGAGGGCTGGTTGGCGTAGGTGGAGCGCTAATGTTTTTATCATAGTTCTGTGAGGTTTCAGGCACAACACCGGTTGCTAAGTTGCTAAATTAGCTTTAGCGTCGTTAGCAACAGCATTGTTAAGCCTTACCAGGCTGAGAATTATTAACCGTGTAGTTACATGTACATGGTTTAAAAGTATTGTTGATCTTCTGTCTATCCTTCCAGTCAGGGATTTATTTATTTTGTTTCTATCTTCATTTGAGAACGATGCTATCACGGTAGCTCAGTAGCTAAGTGTGTCACCGATGTATTGTCGTGGAGATAAAAGTCACTTTAAATGTCCATTTCGCGTGCTCGACTCTCATTTTCAAGAGGATATAGTATCTGAGGTGGTTTAAAATACAAATCCGTGATCCACAATAGAAAAAGGAGAGAGTGTGGAATCCAATGAGCCAGCTTGTACCTAAGTTACGGTCAGAGCGAAAAAAGATACGTCCATCACTGCCTCTCTAGTCATTCACTGTAACGTTCCTCATCTACGAATCTTTCATCCTCGCTCAAATTAATGGGGTAATCGTCGCTTTGTCGCTCCGAATCTCTCTCTCCATTGTAAACAACGGGGAATTGTGAGGAATACTAGCTCCTGTGACGTCACGCTACTTCCGGTACAGGCAAGGCTTTTTTTTATCAGCGAGCAAAAGTTGCGAACTTTATCATCGATTTTCTCTACTAAATCCTTTCAGCAAAAATATGGCAATATCTCGAAATGATCAAGTATGACACATAGAATGGATCTGCTATTCCCGTTTAAATACAAAAATTTCATTTCAGTAGGCCTTTAATATCACTTTTACCTTTCTATTGAAAATTCTCGTCGGTAAAGACAAAGATGAGCAGAGAAAATATCATGCTTGTAACGTGAAGTTGGCTTAGTTTAATTTCAACAACAGATCATAGCAGAAGTAATTTAAGGTTACCCATACATGTAATTGATTGTGGCGCCCCACCACGGAAAAATAAAAGCCACCACACCTTTAAAATTAGTTTTTTTTTAACGTAAAAACAAATGTCAGTAATATAATGTATGAATACAATAAGCAGCAGCAATTAAAAAATACAGCAAAATGATATAATACAAGAAAAAATAAATGTTTATAACAGTATTAACACGATTTTTCCTTTGTGGATTAAATTAATCTTTTTACTGCTTCATATTATGAAAGATTGTGAAATGTACTTGGAGGGGTGGTTGCAATACTGTCTACTAAACTACAAAGTGTTGATTACCGTTTTAGTATTACCATTTAAAATTGCAATTATCATAAAACCGCGATTGATTACAGCACTTTCAAACATTCACGTGATATTGCTTATTTTACTAGATAAGCAGCTCGTACATTAATCGCAAGCTAGCTTAAATGCTAACATGTGTACGAGACACCTTTTTAAGCATATTAAAACAATACCGATGTTATTACAAACCCCCAAAACAGTGAAGTTGGCATGTTGTGTAAATCGTATTTAAAAACAAAATACAATGATTTGCAAATCCTTTTCAACCTATATTCAATTGAATGGACTGCAAAGACAAGATACTTAACGTTCGAACTGGAAAACGTTGTTATTTTTTGCAAATTTTAGCTCATTTGGAATTTATTGCCTGCAACATGTTTCAAAAAAGCTGGCACAAGTGGCAAAAAAGACTGAGAAAATTGAGGAACTCTTTAAACACTTATTTGGAACATTCCACAGGTGAACAGGCTAATTGGGAACAAGTGGGTGCCATAACTGGGTATAAAAGCCTCGTCCATGAAATGCTCAGTCATTCACAAACAAGGATGGGGCAAGGGTCACCACTTTGTGAACAAATGCGTGAGCAAATTGTCGCACAGTTTAACAACAACATTTCTCAACGAGCTATTGCAAGGAATTTAGGGATTTCACCATCTACGTAATATCATCAAATGTTTCAGAGAATCTGGAGAAATAACTGCACGTAAGCGATGATATTACGGTCCTTCGATCCCTCAGGCGGTACTGCATCAACAACCGACATCAGTGTGTAAAGGATATCACCACAAGGGCTCAGGAACACTTTAAAAAACCACTGTCAGTAACTACAGTTGGTCGCTACATCTGTAAGTGCAAGTTAAAGGCCTACTGAAACCCACTACTACCGACCACGCAGTCTGATAGTTTATATATCAATGATGAAATCTTAACATTGCAACACATGCCAATACGGCTGGGTTAACTTATAAAGTGCAATTTTAAATTTCCCGCTAAACTTGCGGTTGAAAACGTCTATGTATGATGACGTATGCGCGTGAAGTCAATCGTTGAAACGGAAGTATTTGGACACCATTGAATCCAATACAAAAAGCTCTGTGTTGGTGAATCTTTTGCAATTTGTTTAATGAACAATAAAGACTGCAAAGAAGAAAGTTGTAGGTGGGATCGGTGTATTAGCGGCTGGCTACAGCAACACAACCAGGAGGACTTTGACTTGGATAGCAGACGCGCTCGACGCTAACCGCCGACTGCACGGATGATCGGGTGAAGTCCTTCGTCGCTCCGTCGATCGCTGGAACGCAGGTGAGCACGGGTGTTGATGAGCAGATGAGGGCTGGCTGGCGTAGGTGGATAGCTAATGTTTTTAGCATAGCTCTGTGAGGTCCCGTTGCTAAATTAGCTTCAATGGCGTCGTTAGCAACAGCATTGTTAAGCTTCGCCAGGCTGGAAAGCATTAACCGTGTATTTACAGGTCCATGGTTTAGTAGTATTGTTGGTTTTTTGTTTATCCTTGCAGTCAGGGGCTTATTTCTTTTGTTTCTATATGCAGTTAAGCCCGATACTATCACGTTAGCTCCGTAGCTAAAGTGTTTCGCCGATGTATTGTCGTGGAGATAAAAGTCACTGTGAATGTCCATTTCGCGTTCTCGACTCTCATTTTTAAGAGGATATAGTATCCGAGGTGGTTTAAAATACAAATCCGTGATCCACAATAGAAAAAGGAGAGAGTGTGGAATCCAATGAGCCAGTTTGTACCTAAGTTACGGTCAGAGCGAAAAAAGATGCGTCCTGCACTGCACTCTAGTCTTTCACTCTCACGTTCCTCATCCACGAATCTTTCATCCTGGCTCAAATTAATGGGGAAATTGTCGCTTTCTCGGTCCGAATCGCTCTCGCTGCTGGTGTAAACAATGGGGAAATGTGAGGAGCCTTTCACGCTACTTCCGGTACAGGCAAGGCTTTTTTTATCAGCGACCAAAAGTTGCGAACTTTATCGTCGATGTTCTCTACTAAATCCTTTCAGCATAAATATGGCAATATCGCGAAATGATCAAGTATGACACACAGAATGGATCTGCTATCCCCGTTTAAATTTTAAAAAAAATTTTTAGTAGGCCTTTAAAACTCTACTATGCAAAGCGAAAGCCATTTATCAACAACACCCAGAAACGCAGCCACCCCCGAGCTCATCTAAGATGGTCTGATGCAAAGTGGAATAGTGTTCTGTGGTCTTATGAGTCCACATTTCATATTGTTTTTGGAAACTTTGGACATTGTGTCCTCCAGAACAATGAGGAAAAGAACCATCGGGATTGTTATAGGCGCAAAGTTCAAAAGCCATCATCTGTGATGGTATGGGGGTGTATTAGTGCCCAAGGCATGGGTAACCTACACATCTGTGAAGGCACCAATAATGCTGAAAGGTACATACAGGTTTCGGAGCAACATATGTTGCCATCCAAGCAACGTTATCATGGACGCCCCTGCTTATTTCAGCAAGACAATGCCAAGCCACGTGTTACAACAGCGTGGCTTCGTAGTAAAAGAGAGCGGGTACTAGACTGGCCTGCCTGTAGTCCAGACCTGTCTCCCATTGAAAATGTGTGGCGCATTATGAAGCCTAAAATACCACAACGGAGACCCCTAGACTGTTGAACAACTTAAGCTGTACATCAAGCAAGAATGGGAAAGAATTCCACCTGAGAAGCTTAAAAAATGTGTCTCCTCAGTTCCCAAACATTTACTGAGTGTTGTTAAAAGGAAAGGCCATGTAACACAGTGGTGAACATGCCCTTTCCCAACTACTTTGGCACGTGTTGCAGCCATGAAATATCTTGTCTTTGCAGTCTATTCAATTTAATATAAATTGAAAGAGATTTGCAAATCATTGTATTCTGTTTTTTTTTAAATTTTTTACATTTTTCATTTACATAACGTGCCAACTTTACTGGTTTTGGGTTTTGTACATTTTCATATTGTAATGTCCCTAGCATTTATCATCACCCTTAGAGCTGTTTATATATTTTAGTTACTTTATTCAGCTATTATAAACAGTAAAATATTGTGAATAAGTAAAAATATTGTCACATTAATACCTCTCTGACAGCGACAAGCCAAAACAGGGCATCATTCAAACTGTGAAAGCATAATTTCTCATGTATTATATGATGATATTCATCTATGTGTCTGTGTACTTTGTTGTTTTATGTGGCCGAACATCACTCAAGGATGTTATCTGCGGAATGACAGGAAGAGGGAGTGATAGTTTACAATCTACTTCCTGTAGCAGAATCTTCCTTCATTTGTGCTTCCAACACACCACACCCAAATTATCCTGCAGCCTCTGAAAGTCAGAAGAGCAATAGCGTTATTAATCAATGCTATTTTTTCACATTTAAATGGCCACATTACTATGACTATTGTATTAGAAGAAATACAAAATAAAAGTGAATGTATGTACAGGATGTACGTTAATACATCTTTGCAACATGTTGTTTTAGACTGTGTTTTTACATGTTCTATTAGAAAACAAGCATATAAAAATTACTACAATGAGACAGTTTTTACTTTTAATGAGCTCTTACAGTTCTAACTAATAACTTCAAATGACAACTGAGTTAAAATACATTTAGGTTTTATTCTCATTGCGTATCTGGGCAATCCCTTTCCTACTTCCTGTTGTTACAGGAAATACGGTAATACGCATAATTTAAGCATCCTTGTGATGGTTGTCATTTGAAGTAGCAAACACGCTTGTTCAGTTTTGTCCTGTCTTGATGGTAAGAAAGATAGGATGGTAATTACTAGAAAATAACAGGAAGAAGACTAGATAAACTATAAATAAGCTGTGTTTGTGTTTCTAAGGTCTCTGTGTCTTGAGTTGGCTTGCTGGCAGTTCTTGTGCAAAGACATGATAATTCAATATTGCGCATTCATGAGGAAATGATTCTCAATCGTGCACAACAATGACTCTGCTTGTCCTGTGGGAGGATTTAAGAGTGGTCTTGCTGTGCTTGTGATCATTTCATACTGCTGCAATTATTTTCATCATGTGTTAGCTAATTGTTGAGTTTATTTTAGGGTGTACACACTATAGGCCAGTGTTTACCAACATTTATTGAGCTTAAGGCACATTTGTTAGTGATGTGCGATACCACTGATTTTTCTTCCGATCAATTAAAATTCAGGCTGGTGTTGTCGATACAAATCTTATACCAATAATGTTTTGCATATATACCTAATGTGTCTGGTAAAATGTCAAAAGTAGTGTATTTCAAATGTTGCTGCTCTTGGGGAAACTCCTTCAAACTATATACCATTCTATTCTGCACTGACTGCATTATCTTATTTATATTCAATGCTGTTTGCAGTGTCTCCAAATAGCTTACAATAAAAGGATACATACTCTTGTTTTATAATACAGAGTAAATAATTTCTTAAATAAACAAAGTTTGCAATAGCTGTTTTATTGCAATTACCATGTGTAATTGCTATAGCACCTAGATTATTCATTATTTAGGAAACCTTACACGAATAAATCAAGACGGTTTTGGCCTGTTAGTGTTGTGTGACTTGTCATATACTGTATGTATTGTTTATATTTTGTCCCACCAATCACTTTTCATTGAGACAAGATCTGGTAATGATATGCATTATCTCAAATAACTAAAGTATCAAAAGTATCGATATTTTGATTTGAGAATCGATATTAGAGCATAAGGACTTGGTATCCTCGGTATCGATATTTCAGTATCTAGCAGCACATCACTAATATTTGTTATTGTACATTAGAAACATCTCATTGCACACCACCAAACAAAAAATGTCCCAAAAAGTATCAATACAGATTATCTGCTGGGGTTGGAAAATGTGGCCTAAGATCCACTTTGCAATGTACATTGCAGCCTCATGCGATAATGATGTATATCACAATATGATCTTTGGCATATACTGTAAATTATAATAAATCCATTTTAAAACAGTTTACAGGTAGCTCCTCTCTTGGCTACTAAATTATGATCGTACATTTGTAGGATAAATAATTCCCAAAATCCTATGATGATACGTATATAAGACATACAGTCATGGTCAAAAGTTTACATACACTTGTGAATAGGGATGATGCTCGAAACCGGTTTTCCCGGTTGTTCGATAAGAAAAGAACCGAGTCCTCGGACTCGAATCCCTTTTTGAGAACCGGTACCCGTTATCGAGACCACTATAGTAAAGAAAAAGAGTTGGTTCTTTATTTGAATCCCTGGGAACGAATCCCGTCCCGACAAGAAATGCCTCGTAAGGCATCACAAGAAATGACGTCACGTACCTCAGTCATTAGGCGCAGATAGGGAAAGCAGGAAAAAAATGGACCGGAAAAAGCGCTCCAAGGTGTAATAAAGTTCAAAACAAAAGGTATAATCCAATGAATAACTTTACTGAGAGATTTGAGCAGGGTACAAACACATGACGAACACTTTTACAACCAACCGGAAACATAGCAACCAGGCTAGCAACGCACCTCTTTACGGCAGCTGTCGCAACGTTCTTAAAGCAACCGCAGCACATACATATATATACAACATATATGACATCTCCCTTTTTTAACTTTTGTTTTTCTTTCCTTGTAAACAAAACAAAATCACACTGTATATGTGTTGTCTGTCTAATTATAAATAATGCAGACGAGGCGTGTTGGCTGAGTTCTTGACGTTTACTTTCACAGCGTGCTCATAACCTCATTCTTAGCTGCTGGCATGGCGACATGCAACAACACTTTTCGGGGCTACCGCGCATGCTCGTCACTCCCGTTACATGCTGGGTAGTGTAGTCACTATATTCCCTAGCTCATAACATCACATCTTTCCCCCTATAAAGAAATAATGTTAACTCAATAAAGTGTATTTCTTTTTTTAGCTTTAACTTTTCGTTTTTTCAGCATTGTACCACATTTGCAAACAAATTTTCTCTTCGTAGAATTTTCTTTCAATAAAAAAATAAAGTGCAAAAATGTCAAAGCATCATAACAAACAGTTGTCAACACTTTTTTTTTTTTTTTTTTTTTTTTTTAAACAACTCGAAAAAACCAACAGTTCTTAACAACTCTCAATCAGCCTCTTAGGTGGCTGAACATGTCTCTTAGGTCTAGACAGTCTCTCAACAGCAGGTGACGCGGACACTGCTGTCAGTCCTTGATCAGCAAGGTCAGGCTCCGTGTCAGCAAGTTCTGCAGGTCCAGCTGAGTCTTGTTGAGCCTTTTCCTGAGTAATAGCTGTAGTTAGTATGTTCCAATAGCAGCAGAAGTGCACTTTTTGGAGAGCTGTATTATTTTCAGTTTTGTGCCCAAGGGACTGATTTTATTTAACACTATATTATTATTTATACACCTATAGTGATCACAGAGACAGGTTGTTTTTGTGTTACTGTATATATTTGTTTTTCTGAAAAATCCCACTTAATATACTTTGGGTAACAACAGTCACTATTTATTTATTTATTTATTTTTTTTTAGGGGGGTAACAGTCAATATTTATTTATTTATTAAATTAAATTTTTTTGTTATATAATAAAAGTGAGCTTTTGTCAAACCAAATATTGTGTGTTTTTTTCCATGTACAACAACCTATCTGGACTCGTTTAGAGAATAGACAAGGAATCGGTTCGATAAGAGGATTCGATAATAGGCTCAAACTCTAATTTCTTATCAAACATCATCCCTACTTGTGAAGGACATAATGTCATGGCTGTCTTGAGTTTCCAATAATTTCTACAACTCCTTTTTTTGTGATATAGGGATTGGAGCACATATTTGTTGGTCACAAAAAACATTCATGAAGTTTGGTTCTTTTATGAATTTATTATGGGTCTACTGAAAATGTGACCAAATCTGCTGTGTCAAAAGTATACATACAGCAACATACATTATCAATTTTGGTGATGTAGAAAAGTTACAATCAAATCAAATTAGCTTCATGGCATGGCCTCTTAACTTCATGTGAGTGATTATGATTGACGACACCGGTTGACTTCTCTGAGCCCATTTAAATAGGGCTCATGTGATGCAGTCATTAGACTCGGTTACAAACGCGACAATGGGAACTCAGCACAGATCTGAAAAAACTAATCATTGACTTGAACAAGTCAGGAAATTCACTTGGAGCCATTTCAAAGCAGCTTTCGGTCCCAAGAGCAACTGTGCAGACAATTGTTTGTAATTATAAAGTGAATGGCACTGCTACGATCAGGAAGAAAACGCAAGCTATCACCTGCTGCTGAGAGAAAATTGGTCAGGATGATCAAGAGTCAACCGAGAACCACCAAAAAGCAGGTCTGCAATGATTTGAAAGCTGCTGGAACACAGGTGTCAGTGTCCACATTCAAGCGTGTTTTGCATCGCCATGGACTGAGAGGCTACCATGCAAGAAGAAAGCCCTTGCTCCAGAAGCGACACCTTAAGGTTTGTCTAACGTTTGCTGCTGATCACATGGACCAAGATAAGACCTTCTGGAGGAAAGATCTGTGGTCAGATGAAATAAAAATTGAGCTGTTGGGCCACAATACCCAGCAATATGTTTGGAGAAGAAAAGGTGAGGCCTTTAATCTCAGGAACACCATTACTACTGTCAAGCATGGTGGTGGTAGTATTATGCTCTGGGCCTGTTTTGCTGCCAGTGGAACTGGTGCTTTACAGAGAGTAAATGGGACAATGAAAAAGGAGGATTACCTCCAAACTCTTCAGGACAACCTAAAATCATCAGCCCGGAGGTTGGGTTTTTGTCGCAGTTGGGTGTTCCATCAGGACAATGACCCCCAAACACATGTCAAAAGTGGTAAAGGAATGGCTAAATCAGGCCAGCGCATTAAGGTTTTAGAATGGCCTTCCCAAAGTCCTGACTTAAACCCCATTGAGAACATGTGGACAATGCTGAAGAAACAAGTCCATGTCAGAAAACCTACAAATTTAGCTGAACTGCACCAATTTTGTCAGGAGGAGTGATCAACCAGAAGCTTGCAAGAAGCTTGTGGATGGCTACCAAAAGCGCCTTATTGCAGTGAAACTTGCCAAGGGACATGTAACCCGATATTAACATTGCTGTATGTATACTTTTGACCCAGCAGATTTGGTCACATTTTCAGTAGACCCATAATACATTCATGAAAGAACATTCATGAATGTTTTTGTGACCAACTAGTATGTGCTCCAATCACTCTATCACAAAAAAAATAAGAGTTGTAGAAATGATTGGAAACTCTAGACAGCCATGACATTATGTTCTTTACAAGTGTATGTAAACTTTTGACCACAACTGTACATAAACAAACAAGATACATTCGGCAAAGTGCTTGATGTTGTGCAATTTTTCGTGTACTTACAGCCAGCTGGGTGCGCTGTTCTGCTATTATATACTGCATATACTACAGGTATATTATACGTGGTCTGTATTAATGTTTTACTGTAGCAAATTCATAAATCCTTCCATTTATTGATGCAATTTATCATTGATCATTTTACCCAGTGTTCCAAGTCAACGCACAATAATGTAACAAAAAATAGTGCTGATTGTAAGTTGTTTTTCTATAACCTTTATTTTGTGTATGTAGCGCACAGCGCTGTTATTGTGAAGGTCTGTAAGTGTGCCGTTGTTCTTAAGAGCTTGTGATGGCTGTTGTTATTGAGTAGATTCAAGGCTGTGTTGAATGGAAATACATTTAATTTGGTATAAGTCATTTGGGTACTGTATGTTACTTTATTTTGGAGTAAGGGATGAGTTTCATAGTTTTTTCGCAGACTTTCGCAGGCTAACGTTTCCAGTGGCCACTTCGATGTGTTGAGTTCAGGAGAGGGGACGAATGAGCGTTCCCAGACACGATTTTAATTTTGCCAGACAAAAGTCCCGTGTTCTCAAGATGACAGCATTTCAGTCACATTATGTCAATTTTCCTGGTATTCTGTGTTTAATTGGTCAATTCCACGATTGCGTCGACACGTAAACCATAGGGCCCTACAAGTAATAACTGCTAACAGGCTTCTACTCTAAATTGTTCAGTGACCAACTTGTGTGTAGTAGTCGTACTGTACTAACTGTACTCTTGAAGCACGCGGTCAAATGTCTTTTCCATGTTCACGCTGTGGACTGGTTGAGCAAAGTCTCATGAGAAAGCTAGTACTAAACCCTAGACAGATCAATGCACTTACTGTGCTTATTTATTAACTTTCACTTTTTCTTGCTCCCCAAGGAAAAATTCTGTAAACAGCAAGACTACTATGAGTACCACTATTAGTATGGACAGTCTTCATTGCAAACTGGGACACAACAATAGCGTCAGTGTGTTGCTGCTAAGTAGTACACACCCTTCTTTGTATCTGTCGCTTCTCAGTGGTGCTGGCTACACAACATAGCCATGTTACAACAGTAATGCTTAAGAAACAATTCCGTTTTTTAATCTTTAAAGGCCCATTTATCTTTTGTTTTATTGAAGTGCAATATGTTTTTCTTTGAGATGTTGAGATTAAAATCTGATATTATTAGCTATTTATATTCCCACAAAGAAGGAAAATAAATAATTGGCTGTCAACTTGATTTGTTTTCATTGGGACTATAAACAATTATGTTGCTGTTCTTATTCTTTACAAACTGTCCTTTGTCCACTCTGTTTCAATGTTGTGCACATCACGCGAGTAAAAACAATGTTTGTTTTATTCATGTCAGGCTTAATGGACTATTGTCTTAGCACTGTGTTGTTATTGTGTAAAACATGACACACTTAATACACTTTCTGACACATATTACCTACACACTATAAAAAATGCATGCAATTAGTAAAAATGCAATGACGGACAGTCACATTTAACTATGACACTAACCATACATCTTTTATGCAGTCTCGTTGAGTAAGTGGCTTGTTTTTGGCACCGACCGAGTCTCGCCGGGCACTGATTCACTGATCCCTCCAGCATCACTGAGAGCAGACTCAGCCAAAATACCTCTAGGTAATGTTGACATTTTAAATGCGAACAAAAAAAATGTACTCAATAAACGCTCCACCTTTCTACAAATGTGCTAAAATGTGCTAACTTGATGCTAGTATACATTGGCTTTGCTATCAACATGCTACTGATTAGCATTGATGATTTTACATGGCGATTTTTAACACCTCCAAATTAGTCAATTAGAATTACAGATAAGATGCACGTTACGATCAAACAGCTGGTGTGTAATATGTACAATACTTACAGTATTAACACTTTTAGACCACAACAAAAGCCGAGAATGAACAAAGACTGAACTGACTAGCCACCACACCATAAACTATACACTATTGCCATTAAATGTTTTGGACTTCTGTCGCTTCTCAGTGGTGCTGGCTACACAACATAGCCATGTTACAACAGTAATGCTTAAGAAACAATTCCGTTTTTTAATCTTTAAAGGCCCATTTATCTTTTGTTTTATTGAAGTGCAATATGTTTTTCTTTGAGATATTGAGATTAAAATCTGATATTATTAGCTATTTATATTCCCACAAAGAAGGAAAATAAATAATTGGCTGTCAACTTGATTTGTTTTCATTGGGACTATAAACAATTATGTTGCTGTTCTTATTCTTTACAAACTGTCCTTTGTCCACTCTGTTTCAATGTTGTGCACATCACGCGAGTAAAAACAATGGTTTGTTTTATTCATGTCAGGCTTAATGGACTATTGTCTTAGCACTGTGTTGTTATTGTGTAAAACATGACACACTTAATACACTTTCTGACACATATTACCTACACACTATAAAAAATGCATGCAATTAGTAAAAATGCAATGACGGACAGTCACATTTAACTATAACACTAACCATACATCTTTTATGCAGTCTCGTTGAGTAAGTGGCTTGTTTTTGGCACCGACCGAGTCTCGCCGGGCACTGATTCACTGATCCCTCCAGCATCACTGAGAGCAGACTCAGCCAAAATACCTCTTGGTAATGTTGACATTTTAAATGCGAACAAAAAAAATGTACTCAATAAACGCTCCACCTTTCTACAAATGTGCTAACTTGATGCTAGTATACATTGGCTTTGCTATCAACATGCTACTGATTAGCATTGATGATTTTACATGGCGATTTTTAACACCTCCAAATTAGTCAATTAAAATTACAAATAAGATGCACGTTACGATCAAACAGCTGGTGTGTAATATGTACAATAATTACAGTTTTAACACTTTTAGGCCACAACAAAAGCCGAGAATGAGCAAAGACTGAACTGACTAGCCACCACACCATAAACTATACACTATTGCCATTAAATGTCTTGGACTTGTATTTGTAATTGCGACCTAATGTCATACTTGCAAATTAGACTGAAATGTAATTATAAAACAAGATATACGGTAACAAGTGGACAGCCGTTATCCAAATATGCTCATTTTTAAAATGTTGCAATAAAAAAATGTGATTTTAATTTTCAAAAACAATTAATATTTAATAACACACACAAAAGTTACAAAAATCGATACCGTTTACTGGTATCGATTCCCAGGTACCAGGATTTGGTAATGTATCGGGTCAAATGTGAATGGTACCCATTCCTGTTTGATATGATTTAAATGTCAGTAAGAATGCAATGTGAATAAACAGTATCAAACACACACACAATTCAAATTATTTGCACAATATTTATTTTATTAAAGATGTACAAAAACCATGTTGCTTCATGATGTCATGTTGAACTTTGCGTTATTGCTTTTGATACTTTTTATTGAAATACAGTATATGCAAACACCTTTGCCAAAATAATAGTCTTTAGAATTTATGTAGTGTCCCGAAGAATATGTTCCAACATTTATTTTTTATTGCGATTTTGAGTGTTTTTTTTTTACCCCATATTGTTATCACCCCATAGTTTCACACGTCTTTCAATGTTCTCTTTGTGCTGTACAGTATGTTTATTGTTGACATGGCGACACTGCAACTTTGCATGTGACCCTTTGTTTGCTCATGTATACAATGCTTACAACATCATTTGGCAATGAATGGCCTAGTGTGTGAATGTGAATGTTGTCTGTCTATCTGTGTTAGCCCTGCGATGAGGTGGCGACTTGTCCAGGGTGTACACCGCCTTCCGCCCGAATGCAGCTGAGATAGGCTACAGCACCCCCTGTGACTCCAAAAGGGACAAGCGGTAGAAAATGGATGGATGGATGGATAGTTTGTTAAAGAAAGTAATGATGACTGTAGAATTATAAAGAGGACACACCAGTACATTTTCACTCTCTGCATGGGATAAGCAAATGTTTTGTCTTTTCTGCTGTCATACTTTGACAAATATTGTAAAATCCTTTATAGTTTAAACTTTCCCTGATGACATTTTGAGTAGAAAGGTGATCACAAGGATGTTTTTTTAGATGATGATGAAATGATCTTGACTTAATTTGCAATTGGCTGGATGAATCTTGTTCCTTTTTTATTATAGAAAGATAAGTAAATTTTTTACTAAAGCTAACCAACAAAAGTTTGTTAATAAAATATGAGTTAAAACAATCAGAGTGGTTGCTCTTAGCTTTTAAGAACAAGGATGACGTGGAGCTGTTATCCTTGGGGTTTTGAAATGAAAAAACATGTTTGAAAAGTGAACAGCCACATTGGCGAACAGCACATCTTAATCCAGAGTCCCCATGAAGAAGAAAAGTGGTCATACATATTTAAAGCTATTAATATCATTAAGTTATTGAACTATTTCATTCAGGCTGACATGCTACTCCACATGCTTCAGTTTCACTTCAAAGCTGCAAGTAACAAAACTTATTTCCTAAGAAGTAACAACTTTAGGAAGAAGTGGTTGACCTAAATTTAATAACCATGCAGAATAAGAACCAGTCAGCATTAGAGGTGGGGAAATAATCGATTTTTAGATGCATCGCTATTTGGACATGGACGATTATAAAATCGATTAGTAAACCATTGATAATGGATTTATTTATTGTAAATAAAGTAATGCAGACAGTTCTACAATTTGTCTGGCTGCAGCGAGCCACCTCATAAAGAGATCCGACCACTTTCTTTATTTTAGGGCACTTATGTTCCAGTTTTGTACACATTTCCACTAATGTATTAGAAATGTGGGAATTAATTTAAAGGCCTACTGAAATGAATTTTTTTTATTTAAACGGGGATAGCAGATCCATTCTATGTGTCATACTTGATCATTTTGCGATATTGCCATATTTTTGCTGAAAGGATTTAGTAGAGAACATCGACGATAAAGTTGCAACTTTTGGTCGCTGATAAAAAAAGCCTTGCCTGTACCGGAAGTAGCGTGACGTCAACGGTTGAAAGGCTCCTCACATTTCCCCATTGTTTTCAATGCAGCTAGAGCGATTCGGACCGAGAAAGCGACGATTACCCCATTAATTTGAGCGAGGATGAAAGATTTGTGGATGAGGAACGTTGGAGTGAAGGACTAGAATGCAGTGCAAGACATCTTTTTTCGCTCTGACCGTAACTTAGGTACAAGCTGGCTCATTGGATTCCACACTCTCTCCTTTTTCTATTGTGGATCACGGATTTGTATTTTAAACCACCTCGGATATTATATCCTCTTGAAAATGAGAGTCGAGAACGCGAAATGGACATTCACAGTGACTTTTATCTCCACGACAATACATCGGCGAAACACTTTAGCTACGGAGCTAACGTGATAGCATCGTGCTTAACTGCATATAGAAACAAAAGAAATAAGCCCCTGACTGGAAGGATAGATATAAAATCAACAATACTATTAAACCATGGACCTGTAACTACACGGTTAATGCTTTCCAGCCTGGCGAAGGTTAACAATGCTGTTGCTAACGACGCCATTGAAGCTAACTTAGCAACCGGACCTCACAGAGCTATGCTAAAAACATTAGCTATCCAACTACGCCAGCCAGCCCTCATCTGCTCATCAACACCCGTGCTCACCTGCGTTCCAGCGATCGACGGAGCGACGAACGACTTCACCCGATCACAGATGCGGTCGGCGGCCCGTAGTCGGAGGAAGTTAAGGTGAGTTCGGCGGCTAGCGCGTCTGCTATCCATCTCAAAGTCCTCCTGGTTGTGTTGCTGTAGTCCGCCGCTAATACACCGATCCCACCTACAACTTTCTTCTTTGCAGTCTTCATTGTTCATTAAACAAATTGCAAATGATTCACCAACACAGATGTCCAGAATACTGTGGAATTTTGAGAAGAAAACAGAGCTTTTTGTATAGGATTCAATGTGTCCGCATACTTCCGTTTCAACGATTGACGTCACGCGCATACGTCATCATACATAGACATTTTCAACCGGAAGTTTAGCGGGAAATTTAAAATTGCACTTTATAAGTTAACCCGGCCGTATTGGCATGTGTTGCAATGTTAAGATTTCATCATTGATATATAAACTATCAGACTGCGTGGTCGGTAGTAGTGGGTTTCAGTAGGCCTTTAACTGTTTCTTATTACAAATGCACTGTTTTTTTTAAAGTGGCAAGTGAGCATCATAAAGACAGACACCCACAAAGCAGGCTAGGACATGAAGATGTGAACAGCACCAAGGACTGGACAGTGTCCACACCTACGGGTTAAAGAAGTTCACAGACTTTGGCAGGATAAGCGACTGAGCCACTAACATCTGGCACTCATCCCAGTGGGCTGTCACTGGGCAGGATAGAACCGATCATTAACGATGTCATGAAAGGTACATACCTTTAGAGTAGGGCTGGGCAATATGGCTGAAAACTATCACAATATATACGTTTTATATTGCTCGATATTGATAATTATCAATAGATATCAAATAAGGATGATGAGAATAATAAATTACATGTGAAAATGTAATCACAGAGAAACCTGAGAAGAACTATTTTCTGCAGGTTTTGTGCCAGAAAGTTACAGCTGTGCTCTAAAGCAGTGGTTCTCAACCTTTTTTCAGTGATGTAACCCCTGTGGAATGTTTTTTAATTCAAGTACCCCCTAATCAGAGCAAAGTATTTTTGGTTGAAAAAAAGAGATAAAGAAGTAAAATACAGCACTATGTCATCAGTTTCTGATTTATTAAATTGTATAACAGTGCAAAATATTGCTCATTTGTTGTGGTCTTTCTTGAACTATTTGGAAAAAAGATATACAAATAACTAAAAACTTGTTGAAGAATAAACAAGTGATTCAATTATAAATAAAGATTTCTACACATAGAAGTAATCATCAACTTAAAGTGCCCTCTTTGGGGATTGTAATAGAGATCCATCTGAATTCATTAACTTAATTCTAAACATTTCTTCACAAAAAGAGAAATCTTCAACATCAATATTTATGGAACATGTCCACAAAAAAATCTACCTGTCAACACTGAATATTGCATTGTTGCATTTCTTTTCACAGTTCTTTTTGACAGACATTTAAAAAAAATCTCACATACCCCTTGGCATACCTTCAAGTACCCCCAGGGGTACGCGTACCCCCATTTGAGAACCACTGCTCTAAAGGGTGAGTGCGGCTATGTGGTGTGGTATTACCGGTCTTGGTGGGAATAAGTGCCTTGCATCATTTACAGACCATATTGGTCTGACTACGTTTTAAAAAAATCCAAAAAACTGTCTTAGTGTTGAGGTGACTTTTCCTGTTTTATCCACAATCTATTCGCTCTTAGCACCGCTCATTTTCAATTTCTTTTCTCACTCCATGCAAAGAATCAACTGCTTGACAACGATGGCGCAACCAAAAGATAGTTGACACTTTTACCCGATTGGCTCGGTTACCTTGCTTCGCAACTTCCGCTTTCTTCCGACGAAGAAAACGTGTGTGTGTGTGTGTGTGTGTGTGTGTGTGTGTGTGTGTGTGTGTGTGTGTGTGTGTGTGTGTGTGTGTGTGTGTGTGTGTGTGTGTGTGTGTGTGTGTGTGTGTGTGTGTGTGTGTGTGTGTGTGTATGTGTGTGTGTGTGTGTATACAGTATATACACTCACACACATATATTTATATATTAGGGCTGCAACTAACGATTAATTTGAGAATCGATTAATCTGTCAATTATTACTTCGATGAATAATCGGATAAAAGAGACAAACTACATTTCTATCCTTTCCAGTATTTTATTGGGAATAAAAAACAGCATACTGGCACCATACTTATTTTGATTATTGTTTCTCAGCTGTTTGTACATGTTGCAGTTTATAAATAAAGGTTTACAAAAAAATAAAAAAAATAAAAAATAAAAATAAATAAATTGCCTCTGCGCATGCGCATAGCATAGATCCAACGAATCGATGACTAAATTAATCGCCAACTATTTTTATAATCGATTTTAATCGATTAGTTGTTGCAGCCCTAATATATATTTGTGTATATATATATATATATATATATATATATATATATATATATATATATATATATATATATATATATATATATATATATATATATATACATACATATACATATATATATATATATATATATATATATATATATATATATATATATATATATATATACATATATATATATATATATATATATATATATATATATATATATATATATATATATATATATATACATATATATATATATATATATATATATATATATATATATATATATGTATATGTATACAAATATATATATATATATATATATATATATATATATATATATATATACAAATATATATATATATATATATATATATATATATATATATATATATATATATATATATATACAAATACATATATATATATATATATATATATACAAATATATATATATATATATATATATATATATATATATATATACCGGGTTTCCCACAGCGCTTTGTTGTTAAGGCGGCCGAGTCACCGCCTAACTAAAGTCTTAACAAGCTGCTCCGCTTAGTTCTGCCTCTGTCAGTACGTCTCTGCAGCACCCAGCATTGTCCCACCCACAGAACCATCTGATTGGTTACATGCAGAGCGGTAACAGCCAATCAGCAGTGTGTATTCAGAGCGCATGTAACAGCCAATCAGCAGTGCGTATTCAGAGCGCATGTAGTCAGGCAGAGAGGAGAGATCATAGACATCTTATAAGTAGACGCAGCATTGGCTGCTGTGATGCGAGAAATTCGGCCGGCATCTTGAAGTGGTGATGAGGAGCCGGCGAGCAGCCTGAACTGACAGTTGACAGGTAGAAAACAAAGATGCAAAGGTGTTGGTGTTTGGTATTTTCCTGCTCAAATGAGCGGACTGTTGAAAATAGGAATCGTGGGATTACTTTTCATAAGTAAGATTTAACATTAACGTACTAGTGGTTGTATTTTGTGAAAAGAATATTACCACAGAGTTGAGAAGGAGCAAAGATCTTCAATAGTACTGAAATCTTAGCTGCTAGCAAACAAGAGTGTGACCATAATAGAATTGCTTGTCAATTAAATTAATACAATTTAAAAAGGTCGTACTCGAATAACATAAAGTTGAAATAAATGATGAAGATAAAGATTGTAAAAGCTAACAGGGGTAAAAGTTAGGACCACAGTGTAGATTGTGTGTGTGGGGGGGGGGGTGGTTAATATATGTTAGCTAACTAGACAATCAGATGGACAGTGGCTATACAGTATTATACAAATCTAAATTTAGTCTAGCTTTCCAACCCAATTTTGTGTAGCCCACCTTCGTGAAATGTGTGGGACAAAATATGTATATGTAAATTTTATCATTTAAGGGAAGAATGTAATACAAAATATTAAATTAAAGGATTAAAGTACCAATGATTGTCACACACACACTAGATGTGGTGAAATGTGTCCTCTGCATTTGTCCCATCCCCTTGGGGAGCAGTGGGCAGCAGCGGCGCCGCACCCGGGAATCATTTTGGTGATTTAACCCCCAACTCCAACCCTTTGTTGCTGAGTGCCAAGCAGGGAGGTTATGGGTCCCATTTTTATAGTCTTCAATACAAAGTGTCAAGACAGAATAAACTCTCTGCTGCTGCAGCAACAAAGATACATTCTATAGGTCCCTAAGATATATAGATTTCTAATGTATTCATACATTGTTTATGTAGGATATACACACATATATATATATATAACCTAATCGTATTGTTTCTTCAACTTAAAAAAAGCTGACCGTTTTTTCCCCCCCTTCTCTGGGATTATATTCCCAGTTTTGATCTCGGACGTCTGGTCACTTATAGCATATAAAAATATTCTATTACTGTTAAGCAAACTATGAATAATAAAACACGCCAAAACATGTGTCCTTTATCATAGCTACACGTATGACAAAAAACACGTGAAAATCAGTGGTATTCGGTGAGGTAAGATGAATTAAATGCGCAGACAGTTCATTGCTCCTGCCAAATGAATTGCACTGAGTGAAGCAGATTACCACTCCAAGATGGCGGCCCCGCGTCTCGTCAGCGCCAGTAGGCAGTAGCGCTCGATGCTGCGTCTACTTATAAGATGTCTGTGGGAGAGATGGTGGGGTGAGCAGAAAGGTGTTTAGCAGGTGAGCATAATGCAGCGGACTCTCCCCAAATTATAATAAACACCTCCCAGTCAAATACTAGTAACATCACTATAAGCCCGTTGACGTTCTAGAAACACAAGTGGCAGCTCAGCTCGCTCGCAGTCCTTGAGGTGAAGGCTAATTCGTTTTTAGCGTAACGTTAGCTCTGTGTGCGTGCGTGCGTGCGTTACGGACAGCAAAGCCCTGTCTGTCTGAGAGAAAGACAAGCATTATTGACCTGTAGTTAACAACTAAGTTATTTCACTTTACCTTTTTCTGTCTTGATTGAGCTGTGTTGAAGCAGCAAAAAACGACATTATGTTAAATGAAGAGTTTCCTGAAGCTGACTCTGATACTTGATATATGTCATTATTTTGA